>NC_134691.1:8539424-8839424 GCF_050947455.1 Rhinoderma darwinii | reverse complement strand
AGAGAGCCTCGAGATGGGGTTTATCAGGAAATCTACTTTTCCAGCCGGAGCCGGATTCCTCTTTGTGGAAAGAAAGATTATCGTGGTCTAAATAAGATTATCGTCAAAACAAGTACGCCTTACCGCTGATCTCCGATCTCTTTGATCGAATCCGTGGAGCCAAGATTTTCACTAAGCTGGATCTTCGTGGGGCTTATAACTTCATACGCATTCGAAAGGTTGATGAGTGGGAAACCACATTCAACACCAGAGAGGGTCACTCGTGATGCCCTTTGGACTATGTAATGCTCCAGCTGTGTTCTAGGAATATGAAGTGAACGATATATTGCGGGATCTGTTGTGTGTGTGTGGTGGTGTACCTTATGACTTTATGACACACCGGAAGCATGTTCGCCAAGTCCTGTTGTGGTTAAGGGGGAACACCTGTATGTCAAACTTGAAAAATGTGCCTTTGAAAAGAAATCCTTAACTTTCCTGGGTTATATTGTTTCTGACCAAGGACTCCAGATGCATCCGGAAAAAGTAAAAAAAATTCAAAGCAGATTCTCTTACCCGTTCATTTGGGACTACTGACCTGGTAGAGCATCTTCATTCATCATCGACTTCTCATGCATAATATCTGTTAGGCTTTGTTCCTATCTGCGTTCTGACTTTCCGTCTGAGCTTTCCATCAGAACGGGACCCTGAACAGACACAAACTGACACAGACGGAAACCAGAGGTTTTTCGTTTCCATCACCATCGATTTCAATGGTGACGGATCCGGTGCCCATGGTTTACATTTGTCTCTGTTGTGCACTGGACCCGTCGTTTTGCCGGAAGCAATAGAGCAGTCGACTCCAACCCCAACGCAGATGTGAAGCCTTACTCCTCTACAAATCAAAGACATTCCTCCAGGTAAAATCTATGTTCTTCCGGTGGACCAGAGAAAAATTCTCTCCAGAGGTCACAACTCCAAGTTGGCAAGTTATTCTGGCATTCAGAAAACTCGGGACTTTATGTCTCGCTACTATGGGTGGCCCCCATTGCCCAAAGATGTTGACTATGTCTCCTTGTGTACCCACTGTGCCCAAAATAAAGTTTCTGAAATGCCGGGGTAGGGAGACAGACAGGTGAGCCCTAATCTACCCGCCACTCAGTCCCTGCCTACTTGCAACGGCCTGTCCTAGGCGACGGCGTACAACTGGGCGATGGTCCCTACGCTCACTATGTGCACGACAGACAAACAGAAAAGGGTACACAGAAGCAAGGGGAATGGGGCAGTTGCCCACGGCAACACCGAGAGCAACAAGAGTAGTGAACGAGCTGAGTCAAACCAGGAGTGTACGAGGTACCAATCGCAGAGCAGGAGAGTAGTGAACGAGCCGAGTCAAACCAGGAGTGTACGAGGTACCAAATGCAGAGCAGGAGAGTAGTCAGTAAGCCAGGGTATATATGGAGCAGAGGACAAAAGTACAAGCAGCAGCAGCAGAGCCAGGAAACAGACAGAATCACAGGCAAAGGAGGAGCAGGAAGTGAAGGAATAAATAGACAGAGGGCGGGAGCTAGCTCCGTCTGGCCAGGCTATGATAGGCTCTCCCACTCCTCAGCCTCCCAGCCTGATTGGTAGAAGAAGGGGGTCACTCAATCAGACTTAGGAGCAGGTGCAGACTGACTAACCACGGGCGTCGACACAGAAGCTGTGTCTGGCAGATCCTTTACAGTACCCACCCCCATTTTATGAGGGGCCACTGGACACTTTCTAGGTGGACCTGGCTTATTGGGGAACCGAAGATGGAACCTCCTGAGCAATACTGCAGCGTGAACATCCCGGGCGGGTACCCCAGTCCTCTCCTTAGGCCCGTTGTCTTCTCCAATGGACCAGGTACTGGAGAGAGCCTTGGACCATCCTGCTGTCCACAATCTTGGCCACCTCGAATTCTACCCTTTCAGGGGTGAGAACAGGGACCGGAGGTTTCCTCGAGGGAGCCAAAGACGGGGAGCAGCGTTTCAGGAGGGAGGCATGAAACACGTAGTGTATTCAAAAAGACGGGGGTAACTCCAGTCGGAAGGAGACAGGGTTAAGGACTTCAATGACCTTGTACGGCCCTATATACCGGGGAGCAAACTTTTTGGACGGGACTTTAAGGCGCAAATTTCTTGAAGACAGCCACACCAGATCCCCGACCACAAACAAGGGGTTAGCAGAACGTCTTCTATCTGCCTGAGTCTTTTGTATGCTCTGGGACGCCTCTAGGTTCTTCTGAACCTGGGCCCAGACTGTGCACAGTTCCTGATGAACAACATCTACCTCAGGATTGTTGGAACCACCAGGTGAAACGGAGGAGAACCGTGGATTGAACCCAAAATTACAGAAAAAGGGGGAGACCTCTGACGAGTTACTGACCCGGTTATTAAGGGAAAATTCAGCGAGGGAAATGAAGGAGACCCAATCATATTGACAGTCAGAGATAAAACACTTTAAATATTGTTCTAGAGACTGATTAGTCCTCTCAGTTTGGCCATTAGTTTCAGGATGGAAGGCCGAAGAGAAGGACAGAACAATCTCCAACTTTTTACAGAAGTCTCTCCAAAACAATGAAACAAATTGTACCCCTCTGTCAGAAACAATATTGACAGGAACCCCATGGAGACGCAGGATGTGTTTGATAAACAAGGTAGCTAACGTCTTAGCATTGGGTAGTTTCTTGAGGAGCACAAAGTGGCACATCTTACTGAAGCGGTCTACTACCACCCACACCACCGACTTGCCTTGAGATGGAGGCAGATTGGTGATAAAATCCATGGAGATATGGGTCCAAGGTCTCTGGGGAATGGGCAAAGAACATAGTAAGCCCGCTGGTCGGGACCTGGGAGTCTTGGACCTAGCACAAATTTCACAAGCGGCGACGTAGGCCTTAACGTCTTTAAGCAACCCAGGCCACCAATAGTTTCTGGCAATGAGGTGCTTGGTACCCAGGATGCCTGGATGGCCAGATAGTGCAGAGTCATGATTTTCCCTGAGTACCCTTAGCCGGAATTGCAGGGGAACAAACAGCTTGTTCTCAGGAAGGTTCCCGGGAGCTGAACCTTGATCAGCCGCACTTTCGGAGGCTAAGTCAGAATCAACAGAGGAAATTATTATACCTGGAGGCAAAACACAAGCAGGATCTTCCTCCGAAGGAGGGCTGGCCATGAAGCTACGCGACAGTGCATCAGCTTTAATATTTTTAGACCCAGCCCTACAGGTGACCAAAAAGTTAAATCTAGTAAAAAATAACGCCCATCGAGCTTGTCTCGGGTTTAGCCTCCGGGCAGATTCTAGGAAAACCAGATTCTTATGGTCGGTAAGGACCGTAACCTGGTGCCTAGCCCCCTCCAGGAAGTGGTGCCACTCTTCAAATGCCCATTTGATGGCTAAGAGTTTGCGGTTGCCAATGTCGTAGTTACTCTCAGTGGGTGAGAGCTTCCTGGAGAAGTAGGCACAGGGACGGAGATGGGTGAGGGACCTGGTACCCTGGGACAAGACAGCACCCACTCCCACCTCGGAGGCGTCAACCTCCACAATAAATGGCTCCATTTGGTTAGGCTGAATCAGCACTGGGGCTGAGATAAAGCACTTCCAAAGGATCTCAAAAGCCTGGACCGCCTCTGGAGGCCAATGGAGGAGATCAGCACCTTTGCGAGTGAGATCCGTAAGAGGCTTAGCGATGACCGAGAAGTTAGCAATAAATCTCTTGTAATAATTAGCAAACCCCAGGAAGCACTGTAACGCCTTCAGGGAGGCAGGTTGGACCCATTCCGCCACAGCCTGAACCTTGGCAGGGTCCATGCGGAATTCATGAGGAGTGAGGATTTGACCCAAAAATGGTATCTCCTGCACCCCAAACACAAATTTTTCGGTTTTAGCAAACAGTTTGTTTTCCCGAAGGGCCTGGAGCACCTTCCTGACATGCTCAATGTGGGAGGACCAGTCCTTGGAAAACACTAGGATGTCATCAAAGTACACTACAAGAAATACCCCCAGGTAGTCTCTTAAAATCTCATTTATGAAATTCTGGAAGACCGCGGGAGCATTACACAACCCAAAGGGCATGACGAGGTATTCGAAATGACCTTCGGGCGTGTTAAACGCAGTCTTCCACTCATCCCCCTCTTTGATGCGGATAAGGTTATAAGCCCCCCGTAGATCAAACTTAGAGAACCATTGGGCCCCCTGAACCTGATTAAAGAGATCAGGAATCAAAGGAAGGGGATACTGGTTCCTTACAGTGACCTTATTCAAGTTTCGGTAATCAATGCACGGCCTAACACCACCATCCTTCTTCCATACGAAGAAGTAGCCAGCACCTACCGGCGAAGTAGAGGGGCGAATGTAACCCTTGGCCAGGCATTCCTGGATATACTCTCTCATGGCTTCACGTTCGGGACAAGAGAGATTAAATATCCTACCCTTAGGGAGCTTAGCTCCTGGTACCAAATCAATTGCGCAATCGTATTCTCTATGAGGAGGTAACACTTCAGAGGCCTTTTTTGAAAAACCATCAGCGAAGTCCTGAATAAGCTCAGGTAGAGTGTTCACCTCCTCAGGGAGAGAATTAAAATTAACAGAGAAACATGACGTCATGAATTCATTACCCCATTTGGTAAGATCCCCAGTATTCCAGTTAAACGTGGGATTATGCAACTGCAACCAGGGAAGGCCTAAAACCAAATTGAACGATAATCCCTGCATAACCAGTACAGAGCACTGCTCCAAATGCATGGAGCCAACAAGAAGTTCAAAAACAGGGGTATGCTGCGTAAAATAACCATTAGCAAGAGGAGTGGAGTCGATACCCACTACCGGGACAGGTTTAGGCAAATCAATCAATGGCATAGCTAGAGACATAGCAAATTCCACAGACATAATATTAGCAGAAGACCCTGAATCCACGAAGGCACTGCCGGTAGCAGACCTACCACCAAAAGAGACCTGAAAGGGAAGCAAGATCTTATTAGGTTTTATATTTACGGGAAATACCTGTGCGCCCAAGTGACCTCCCCGATGATCACTTAGGCGCGGAAGTTTTCCGGCTGCTTATTCTTACACCTAGGACAGTTGTTCACTTGATGCTTGTCATCCCCACAGTAGAAGCAGAGACCATTCTTCCTGCGGAACTCTCTACGTTGTTGGGGAGACACGGAGGCCCCGAGTTGCATAGGTTCATCCGAGTCTTCCGTGGAAGAACGAAGCAACGGAACCTCGGGAGCCATCATGGGGGAGCCAGAGGAGGAGGCACAAAAACGTTCAATTTGTCGTTCCCGAGCACGAAGTGAAGGTATAAATAGACAGAGGGCGGGAGCTAGCTCCGTCTGGCCAGGCTGTGATAGGCTCTCCCACTCCTCAGCCTCCCAGCCTGATTGGTAGAAGAAGGGGTCACTCGATCAGACTTAGGAGCAGGTGCAGACTGACTAACCACGGGCGTCGACACAGGAGCTGTGTCTGGCAGATCCTTTACAGTTTCTCACTCCAGGCCTGCGGGTCTGCTTCAAACTTTGCCTGTCCCAAACAGCCCATGGCAACACATTGACATGGATTTCATTACGGATCTTCCTTCCTCAGATGGATATACCACTATTTGGTTCTCAAAGATGGCGCATTTTGTTCCTCTGTGTGGCCTGCCCTCAGCTCCTTGCCTGGCAAGTCTATTTGTTAAGCATATTTTTCATTTGCATTGATTACACCTTCATATCGTGTCTGATCGGGACGTGCAATTCACACCCAAGTTCTGGAGAACCCTGTGTAAAATTCTGGATGTGAAATTGGACTTTTTAACTGCATACCCCCCACACTCGAATGGCCAGGTTGGGAGAATCAATCAAGTACTTGAAAATTATCTCTGCCATTTCATATCGGCTCAACACGACAACTGGGTACATTTCCTTCCATTTTGGCCAAAACAATTACTAATACTCCAGGTATTTTTGATGCTTACTTATATTTGCTTCTTTTGGACACAGCCGGGTCTTTGATGCTGGGAGAGTATGGTGTGTTGTAGTTTGGCTTAGCAAGCAGGGTAGCCCGCTCTATGAATTATCAAGGCGTCACAAATAGGCTTTTACCTGGCTATACACATTGCGCCTCATGACTTACACACTATCCCTCCATGTTTCACACACTGGCACCCCATTATCCATTTATCTACATTTAGGCACTTTACTCACTACTGCTCCCTATATTTCACTTATATTATTACTTGCACATACACCATTCATTTATTATTATTTTTTACTACACATCCCATGCACCACACGCCACTCCCCTCAAGACTAGTGGGAGTGGCTTTTATTATTTAAATGCACCTGTTCACTTTCCTTCATCAGCGTTACTGACATGGCTGTGTCCATTTGTAAGTATGGCCTTTTTTCTGTGTTTTTTTTTTTTAACAGATCAACCCTGTGTCATATAAACTTCATTTGCCTCCTACGCTCAAAATTCCCAATTCATTTCATGTCTCTCTACTCTAGCCTGTAGTCCTCAAATGTTACATCAAGTGTTCTGCTTCTTCTCCTAGGAGTGCGGCTGATGTGTTTGAGGTCAAGGAAATTCTGGATCTCAAGAAGGTGGGAAAGAGGACCTTTTATCTTGTTGACTGGAAAGGGTTTGGTCATAAAGAGAGATCCTGGGAGCCCGAAGAAAATATTGATGCCCCTGCGCTCATCAGAAAATTCCTCTTACGCTCAGGACCTAAGAAGAGGGGGCGTAAGGGGGTACTGTAGTGCCGGCGGCTGCGGGTCTCACTCAACTAAGCAGCCACCAGCCTTTCTGTCCGTTGCACCGGCTTCTCCCTGCTCTGGGACGCCGGTGCCCTCTGCTTTCTCTTCCTGTCTCGGCCTGTGCTGGTAGAGTGCATGCGCCCATTTGTCCCCATTCCTAAAAGGGTCAGCGTGCACAGCAGGAATATTGTTCCCAGCCTATCCCAGCACACGCTGGACTTTTTAAGGAACTCTGCCCACTTCCTCAGTGCCTGAGCAATGTTGTTGCTAACCTGGTGTTAGTCTGCAAAGGTTCCATAGCCTGTTCCTGTATCCAGTGTTCGTGACGACTTCAGTATTTGTGTCCGTGTCCAGTCCAGTGTCCATGACGACTTCTGTATTTGTGTCCAGTGTCCGTGTCAAGTTCAGTGTCAAATTCAGTATCCGTGACAGGTCTGATAATCCAGCACAAACCAGTTTTCGATAATCTAGAACAAGCTAGCTTCCGATAAACCAGCACAAGTCAGCCTCCGATAATCCAGCCAAGACAGCTTCCCATAATCCTGCCAATCCAGTTTCCGATAATCCGGCACAAACCATTTTCCGATAATCCGGCACAGGCCAGCTTCCAGCTATCCGGCACCAACCTGCCACCCAGGTACCCTTGACCAAGTGACTGATATATATATATTTGTTTGGCCAGCTGCGACTCCATTATGGCGAAGTGGCCCAGTGGGTCCACATTCCCCACGGTTGTGACACCCAGATTGGGAAACAGGTATTCCCAGTGATGCAATCACAGGGCAGACCCCTCAGTCTCTCTCTTTATGACCACAAAAAAATCTCACCTACAACAATTAAACAGTCGGGCTGCGCATGTCATACTTAGGATTCCTGCCCCCCATGTCAACTAGCAGTAAGGGATAGAAACTCCAATTAACAATGTACTACATACAGAAAAATGAGGCAACATAAATTGCACTAAATATATTAAAGACAAGCACAAGTCTAACATGCCAAGTGAGTTGCGCCAAGAGTACTATACCACCTGCAGAGTTTATATTGATCTAGTGCGATTTGTGCCATTTTCTTCTAAATGTCTTCATCTTTCAACACTATTGATACAGGAGATCTCCCCGCATTGTGTTGAATACACTAAAACTTGCAAATTTGCTTACTTCAAATATGTCATCCCAGTAAGCACTGAGTATATTCCTACTGATCGCACGCCATATTTACACAGCCAACATATTGACAAGAATTGCTGATAATAGCCCTGAGCCCTGAAGCGGAAACGTCTATAGAGGTGACAGTAGGGCAACGGTAATGGAAGTAAACTAAGTGTAAATTATTTGTACAACCTTTGAGCTGTCTTCTTTCCCATTGGCCATTTCCAGGACAAGCCGCTCTTTCTGACTGAAGATTCGACATATGCCACTGAATAAGCATACAGTAGTATACATCACCTATACGATCCCATTGTAAGAAAACGTTTACCATGTGTTATGTTATCTTTACTCGATGCCTCTGTGTAGAATACTGTAGTCTACTATGTTTTCCATACAGAAAAAAATTTAAATATATATATATATATGCCAATGCATACCGGCTCGGCGTGTGTTTGTTAGACAGGCAGCCATTGCTGTGAGTGAGTGCTGCTGCAGCTATACAATTCTTACATTAATGTGTGAATCTCCAATCTTCATCACAGCATTCACAAATCACCTTCAATAATATTAATCCTGGTGTTTATAGTGTCCCGCTGCCTGCCGAAACTGATATCAATCATTGTTTTGCATATATCTAATAACGCCATCAAAAATTGGTGTATTGTTCTATGTCAAGCATTTATACAGCTCCATTATTCTTCAGTCTGTGTTGAAGTGACAATTCTTTTTCAAGTAAGAAGATTTTAATTTAAATCCTGGTCCTGATAGATTGCTTCTGGCTGCTGATACATATGTCACGAACATGACCTCACTTACTGTTTTGCATATATCTAATTGCTTATAATAGGTCCACCAAAAATTGGCTTCTTATTCTATGTCAAGCATTTATACAGCCAGTTATACATCAGTCTGTATCGGAGTGACAATTTTTTTTCAAATTCTATTACATTTCAAATTTTATTAAATTACTTTTAAATAGCATAAAAAAAATCTGACAGTACAGTGTGTTATTAAACAGGCTGTTTGTTACGATCGGCTGCGGTCCATTTGCCAATATCGATATATGTTGCTATCCCGGTGACATTACTAATTGTCTTGACACTGAAGAGCTTGAAAGGGGATAAGAACAGTCCTAGAAGACCTCAGAGTATCGCACACAACTTTTCAGGGCAATAGGAGCACGAATTTATCCGGAGCAAATTGAATCTAACGACCGGTTTGATAGAATCAGACTCTAAACTAATTTCGGTAAATTCGTGCATCTTTGGGCATAAACTTTCAGCCACTGTCAATGAAATCACTGGAATCTCGATAATAATGTAAATTTATGTAATTTTCACGACTTGGATAAAACAGCGTATAAATAATTGCCCTCTAAAAGGAGAAATAGTGATTGGTTTAAGTAGTACCGACGTGAAATCAGTGATTATCTGGAAAGGAGAATGGTCAGAATGATGAATGATATCTGTACTTTAAAACCCATTTTCACGGCAGGGTAATAGCTTTAATGTCTAGATAAACTTTCTAAAGAGAAATTCAAGTCAGATATGTAAATTATGTTACTGGTAGGATTAAAATGGTTTTCCAGTAAATATTAATGGCTAATCCTTAGAATTGATCACTAAAGTCTATTGAGTTGTGGTCTGAGACCCGTGACCTCCACGTTTCAGAAGGAGGAAAGTTCACTGGAAGCCGCAGCCGCTTCGTTGCAGTCAGGGGCGGATTATAATCAGGGCAATCTGGGCAAATGACCGGGGGCCCGAGGCTGAAAGGGGGCCCAGTACGCCCCGATTTTCCCTTACCGGCTGTTAAAATTACAGCCGGTTCAGAGAACCGGAGTGAAGCGGGGCCGCTCACCCAACCAGTGGTGTAGCTATAGGGGCCGCACTACATCAATAAAAAAGTTACTATAGTAACGGGAGCCACGGGCCCGTTACTATAGTAACTACAGTACTTACCTTCCTGTTTCCGGTGCGCAGCACATGACGTCACTACCATCCTGTAGTTCAGAGTCAGGACATCCGCCGCGCCTGAGGAGGAGCGTAAGTTTAATATCCCTGACTGCTTGAAGCTGATTGGCGGGGTCCGACTCCCAGGACCCCCGCCAATCACCTGTTTTGAAGGGGACGCAGCGCTCCGTGTCGGCGATTCACAGTGTGAGCGAGTAAGTGAAATGAAGGGGAAGCAGCTGTCATACCAGCGCTGCGGCCCCTTCAAAACAGGTGATTGGCGGGTCCCGGGAGACGGACCCCGACCCATCAGCTATTGATGGCCTATCCTGAGGATAGGCCATCAATGTTTAGGGACTGGACAATCCCTTTTAAGCCTTCAATGTAGCAGGCTTAGAGGGCCCATGAGACAGGATCACAGATTGTGCTATGCTGTCTGCTGGGCCCTGTATCTAAGCCAATCACATAGTAGGCTTAGATACAAGTCCCATGTGTGATCCTGTCTGCTGGGCCCTGTATCTAAGCATCTTACATAAGCACATGGTAGGCTTAGATACAAGGCCCATGTGTGATCCTGTCTGCTGGGCCCTGTATCTAAGCATCTTACATAAGCACATGGTAGGCTTAGATACAAGGCCCATGTGTGATCCTGTCTGCTGGGCCCTGTATCTAAGCATCTTACATAAGCACATGGTAGGCTTATCAGCAGTGGGTGTCCGCTGTATGTTACAGCGGACACCCCGATCTATCGGCAGGAACCGGAGCTAGCTCCGACTCCTGCCATTAACCCCTTCAATGCAGCGATTCAATGCAATCGCTGCATCAAAGTGGTTTGTATGCAATCGGATGGCAAGGCTGGCGACTGCTACTATGGCAACAGGATGCCTAACAATGGCTTCCTATCTGCCATTACGTTAGCCGATTAGGCCCCGCCCAGAAGCGGAGCCTGATCGGCTTGCTGTCAGTGAACAACTGACAGTTCTAATACATTGCACTACATAGGTAGTGCAATGTATTAGAACATCAAACAAACAGTTGGACCTTCAAGTCCCCTAGTGGGACTAAAGAAAAGTGTAAAAAAAAAGTGTAAAAGAAGTAAAAATAAAAGTTGTAAAAAATACAATAAAAGTTTAAAATAATAACACAAAACACAATCACCCTTTTTCCCTTATCAAGTCATTTATTATTGAAACAAATAATAAAGCCATACATATTTGGTATCGCTGCGACCGTAACGACCTGAACTATAAAAATATTATGTTATTTATTCCGCACAGTGAACGCCGTAAAAAAAAAACTAAAAAATACTGACATAATTGCTATTTTTTGGTCACTTTGTCTTCCAAAAATTGAAATAAAAAGTGATCAAAAAGTCGCATATACCTAAAAATGGTACCTATAAAAACTATAACTCGTCTCGCTAAAAACAAGCCCTCATACAGCTCCGTCAACAGAAAAATTAAAACCGTTATGGCTCTCACAACTTGGCGACAGAAAAAATCCATTCTCTTTCCAAAAGTTATTTTATTGTGCAAAAAGTTGTAAAACATAAAAAGTGCTATAAATTAGGTATTACCGGAATCGGACTGACCCGCAGAATAAAGCTAACATGTAATTTATAATGCATGGTGAACGCTGTATAAAAAAAAACTAAAAAAATATGCCAGAATTGCTGTTTTTTGGTCACCTTGCCTCCCCAAAAAAAAGGATAACAAGTGATCAAAAAGTCGCATGTACCCCAAAATGGTACCAATAAAAACTACAGCTCGTCCCACAACAAACCAGCCCTCATACCGCTACGTCTATGAAAAATAAAATTAGTCAAGGCACCAATAAGCCAGGAAATAAAAATATGCAGTTGTGCCGGCCCGAGGGGAACGTTTCTTCTGTTTCAAGTGGCGAATTATCAAGGCCCCTAAAATTAGGGAACCAGGAAGGGGAGGGCCCAAACATATCTGCTGGAAGTGAGGGTGCCCGTATTATACCAGGACAACACTTTCCCAGCAAAATTCCGCAAACTGCAAAGGTGCCGAGTGTGGACCAAAAGGGGAATAAGTAAAGACCATTTATTAGTGAGACACCGGCCTGTGCAGAAAGGATTGTGTCACAGCATAACACACATCTATGGATTATTTTTTTTATTTTTTTTTACCCCACTATACCACCTGACTATGCCCCTTATATTCTCCGCCCGCCTTACATGTACCCCCACATTATAAACGGAAACACCAGTAAGACTCAAAACAAAACTACTACAAGCAAAATCCACGCTCCAAAAGCCAAATGGCGCTACCTCCCTTCTGAACCCTACAGTGTGCCCAAACAGCAGTTTACTTCCACATATATGGCATCACCATACCCGGGAGAACCCTTTTAACAATTTTTGGGGTGTGTGTCTCCAGTGGCACAAGCTGGGCGCCACATATTGGCATATCTATTGAAAAACCATTTTCACTCTGCAACATCGAGTGCACACCAATTTCTGCCAATCACCTGTGGGGTTAATATGCTCACTACACCCCTAGGTGAATACCTTGAGGGGTGTAGTTTCCAAAATGGGGTCACTTCTGGGGGGTTTCCACTGTTTTGGTCCCACAGGGACTTTGCAAATGCGACATAGCGACCAGAAACCAATCCAGCAAAATCTTTACTCCAAAAGCCAAATGGCGCTCCTTCCCTTCTGAGCCCTACTCTGTGCCAAAACAGCAGTTTATAACCACATATGTGGTATTGCCGTACACAGGAGAAGTTGCTTTACAAGTGTTTGGGTGCTTTTTTCATTTATTTGTTGAGAATATGAAACATTTTCAGCTAAAACTAAGTCTTATTGAAGAAAAAGGATTTTTTTTATTTTCACTGCCCAATTCTAATAAAATCTATGAAACACCTGTGGGGTCAAAATGCTCACTACACCCCTAGATTAATTCCTCAAGGGGTAAAGTTTCGTGAATCGAGTCACTTTTGGGGAGTTTCTACTGTACTGGTACCTTAGGAGCTTTGCAAAAGTGACATTGTGTCAAGAAACCAATCCAGCAAAATCTGTGCTCCAAAAGCCAAATGGCGCTCCTTCTCTTCTGATCCTTGCCGTGTTCCCAAACAGCAGTTTATGACCACAAATGGGGTATTGCCGTACTCCAGAGAAGTTGTTTTACAAATGTTGGGGTTCTTTTATTCCTTTATTTGTTGAGAAAATGAAAAATGTTGAGCTAAAGCCACGTCTTAATGGAAAAAAAGGATTTTTTTTTATCTTCACTGCCCAATTCTAATAAAATCTATGAAACCCCTGTGAGTTCAAAATGCTCACTACACCCCTAGATGGATTCTTCAAGGGGTGTAGTTTCCTAAATGGAGTAACTTTTTTGGTGTTTTCACTGTTTTGGTCCCTTAGGGGCTTTGCAAATGCGACGTGGTCTCCGCAAACCATTCCTGCTAAATTTGAGCTCCAAAAGCCAAATGGCGCTCTTTCCCTTCTAAGCTCCGCCGTGTGTCCAAACAGCCGTTTATGACCACATGCGGGGTATTGTTTTACTCGGGAGAAATTGCTTTACAAAAGTAGTGGTGCATTTTCTCCTTTTAGTCCTTGTGGAAATTAGAAAAAATTAGCTAAACCTACATTTTCTTTGAAAGAATGTAGATTTTCATTTTCACGGCCTACTACCAATAATTTCTGCAAAAAACCTGCGGGGTCAAAATGCTCACTATACCCCTAGATAATTTCCTCAAGGGGTATAGTTTCCAAAATGGGGTCACTTTTGGGGGATTTCCACTGTTTTGGCGCCGCAAGAGCCTTTCAGACCCGACATGGAGCCTAAAATATTTTCTAATAAAAAGGAGGCCCCAAAATCCTCTAGGTGCTCCTTTGCTTCTGAGGTCTGTGCTTCAGTCAATAAGTGCACTAGAGCCACATGTGGGGTATTTCTAAAAACTGCAGAATCTGGGCAATAGATACTGAGTTGCGTTTCTCTGGTAAAACTTTCTGTGTTACAAGAAAAATAGATGAAAAATGAATTTCTGCAAAAAAAAAAGAAATTTGAACATTTCACATCTACATTGCCTTAATTCCTGTGAAACATCTAAAGAGTTAAGAAACTTTCTAAATGCTGTTTTGAATACTTTGAGGGGTGAAGTTTTTAAAATGGGGTGACTTATCGAGGGTTTCTAATATATAAGGCCCTAAAATCCACTTCACAACTGAACTGGCCCCTGTAAAAATAGCCTTTTCAAATTTTCTTGAAAATGTGAGAAATTGCTGCTAAAGTTCTAAGCCTTGTGATGTCATAGAAAAATAAAAGAATGTTCAAAAAATGATGCCAATCTAAAGTAAACATATGGGTGATGTTAATTAGCAACAATTTTGTGTGGTATAACTGCCTGCCTTACAAGAAGATACATATAAATTTAGAAAAATGCTAAGTTTTGCAATTTTTCGCTAAATTTTGGTGTTTTTCACAATTAAATACTTAATGTATCGAGCAAATTTTGCCAGTAACATAAAGTCCAATGTGTCACGAGAAAACAGTCTCAGAATCGCTTGGATAGGTAAAAGCATTCCGGAGTTATTACCACCTAAAGTGACACATGTCAGATTTGAAAAAAATAGGCTGTGTCCTTAAGGCCAAAACAGGCTCAGTCCTTAAGGGGTTAAAGGTTGTAAAGAGACTAAAATGGTCAGTTGTTGAATTTGCAGCATCAGGAGGTCATATTTACAGAAATTAAAAGCTCTTTCAATCAAAAAAAACATCACAGGCCAAGTTACATGTTAACATAGGACCCCTTCTCTGATATCACCTTCACAATTCTTGCATCCATTGAATTTGTGAGTATTTGGACAGTTTCTGGTTGAATATCTTTGCAGGATGTCAGAATCGCCTCCCAGAGCTTCTGTTTTGATGTGAACTGCCTCCCACCCTCATAGATATTTTGCTTGAGGATACTCCAAAGGTTCTCAATAGAGTTGAGGTCAGGGGAACATGAGGACCACACCATGAGTTTCTCTCCTTTTATGCCCATAGCAGCCAATGACACAGAGGTATTCTTTGCAGTCTGAGATGGTGCATTGTCATGTATGAAGATAATATTGCTACGGAAGGCACGGTTCTTCTTTTTATACTACGGAAGAAAGTGGTCAGTCATAAACTCTACGTACTTTGCAGAGGTCATTTTCACACCGTCAGGGACCCTAAAGGGGCCTACCAGCACTCTCCCCATTATTCCAGCCCAAAACATGACTCCGCCACCTCCTTGCTGACGTCGCAGCCTTGTTGGGACATGGTGGCCATTCACCAACCATGCACTACTCCATCCATCTGGACCATCCAGGGTTGCACGGCACTCATCAGTAAACAACACGGTTTGAAAATTAGTCTTCATGTATTTCTGAGCCCACTGCAACTGTTTCTGCTTGTGAGCATTGTTTAGGGGTGGCCGAATAATAGCTTTATGCACACTTGCAAACCTCTGGAGGATCCTACACCTTGAGGTTCGCGGGACTCCAGAGGCACCAGTGGCTTCAAATACCTCTTTGCTGCTTTGCAATGGCATTTTAGCAGCTGCTCTCCTAATCCTATTAATTTGTCTGGCAGAAACCTTCCTCATTATGCCTTTATCTGAATGAACCCGTCTGTGCTCTGAATCAGCCACAATTCTTTTCACAGTACGATGATCACGCTTAAGTTTTCTTGAAATATCCAATGTTTTCATACCTTGTCCAAGGTATTGCACTATTTCACTCTTTTCGGCAGCAGAGAGATCCTTTTTCTTTCCCATATTGCTTGAAACCTGTGGCCTGCTTAATAATGTTGAACGTCCTTCTTAAGTAGTTTTCCTTTGATTGGGCACACCTGGCAAACTAATTATCACAGGTGTCTAAGATTGATTACAGTGATCCAAAGAGTCCTAAGACACAATACCATCCATGAGTTTCATTGAAAAACTAATAACTAAATGTTTATGACACTTAAATCCAATGTGCATAATAATTTGGAAAACTGTGTATATATGTACTGAGCTTGGTTCTAGTGCTGTATATATGTACTGAGCTTGGTTCTGGTGCTGTATTTATGTACTGAGCTTGGTTCTGGGGTTGTATTTATGTACTGAGCTTGATTCTAGTGCTGTATATATGTACTGAGCTTGGTTTTGGTGTTGTATATATGTACTGAGCTTGGTTCTGGGGCTGTATATATTTACCTTCTCTTAAGGTAAAAGTATATGTTAAATCTACTTTTACCTTAAGAGAAGGTAAATATATACAGTAAAACTAAACCCAAAAAACCATGGAGGAATCTCAGTTTTTTCCAATTCACCCATTATATTGTACTTTACATGGTGCCAATAAAAACTATAACTCCTCCCGCAAAAAAATAATCCTTCACACACCACTCCATTGACGCAAAAATAAAAACGTTATAAATCTCCTGACCACTTCAGTGTCTCAAAGTATTCTGCTTTCTTTCTTCTATATGGCTCGTCCTGCTTTCACAGCTAAATTAAAACCGTGCCAGATCTGTGGCCGCCTAAACAGAAATCGGCAAATATATACGGTACAGCATCTTCGGTTTTCGGGGGGGGGGGGGGGTGGTGGCCCAGACCGGAAAAAGTGCCCGGGGCCCATGGTACCCTTAATCCGCCCCTGGTTGCAGTAGCGACACAGAGTCATTCATGTCCACAAGACAATGGGTATGAGCTGCAGTACCTGACACAGCCACATGGCTGAAAGCACTCCAGCAAACACCATAGTCTTTTTGCTCTGCTTATCGAGGGAAGGTCCCAGTGCTCGGACGATCACTGATCACATATTGATAACCTATCCTAAGGATACCAATCAGTCTTATATCCTGGAAAACCCCTTTAATATTCTTTTCTATGGAGATGGATCTGCATGTGTAAGGATATTCAACTTCATTTTTTTTAAAAAATAAAGGAATTGCTGAATGGGCTTACACTGTAAAAACTAATTTCCTGATACCATTGGCACTATTTGGAAATGTGTTTATGCCATTATTTTTTTTTTTTTGCACCAAAAAAGGGTCTAATAAGCAAAAATGCTTGCAATTTTTCATCTCACTTGTCAAGTTTGAAAAGTGATGAGGAAAGTGGGCATGGTCTCCAAGGAGACATAGTTTAGGCCACATTTATTATCTAGAGTATGGGGAAATAGCGTACAATTTTTTTTGCTGGTCTAAGAGGTCAAAATGCAAAAAATTTATTAAGAGTCCTGCGTCTTTTAATACATTTGGCACAAATCTCACCAAGTACCATCTCAACTTTGACCGGCATAAAACATGCCAGTCTTAGTTAACGTGAGCCATTCAACTTTCTAATTGAATTACTGTCAAAATGTTGTCATTTTATAAATTCAAATTCTTTGTGAAGTTGCTGTCACTAGGTGTCTCCCTTCCTGTAATCTGCTGCCCACCACCTGTTGTCAAGAAAAATCCATCCCTAGTTACAGAGCAGAGGAGACAGACTTCAGTAAATGGGGAGGTGTCTTGGCCAAAATACACTCCAGTGTCTTCACAGCCTGCCCATAGAAGTCTATGTAGAGGGGAGGGGAGCAGAAAGAGAGAGAGGAACAGATGCTGCTGCCCATAAAGGTCTATGGAGAGGAAGTGGGAGTATGAGAAGAGAGTATGAGAAAGACAAAGACACTGCCCATAGAAGTCTATGAAGGGGGTGAGAGGAGGGAGCAGGAGCAGAGAGATAGAGAGAGAGAGACACAGATGCTGCAGTTCATAGAAGTCTATAGAGAGGGGAGGGGAGTAGGAGGAGGGAGCAGAAGCATAGAGAAAGAAAGAGAGGAAATACAGACTTCTGATAAGTGTTATATCTCACCCCAGTACTGGATTTACAGCTACACTGTTTATTACTGCTGTTTAATCTCCTCCATGCTGCTGCAGCTTCTAGTAAGGGTTATATCTCAAACCACTACTGGATTTACAGCTGCACTGCTCATTACTGCTGTATAGTGTTCTCCATGTTGCTACAGCTTCTAGTAAGTGTAATATATGTCACCCCAGTGCTGGAGAGATATACTGTAAGGCCAAACCCTATGCTAAAGAGGATTCTCTATAATTGTATGGGGGCAGGGACGGTTTTAGACAAAGTTTGGCAATATAAAACAAGTGGTGCCTCAAATGCTGAAATATAGTACCAACAACACAGTGACATACTATAGTCACAGTCACTATGTCCCAAATATTACTGCCACAACATGACCATTATACCATAACCACTCAATAATACCCACATACTGTTACTGAATATAAATCCCTTCACAAAGACCAATATTACCACCATACAGTGATCATGTATTGGTAGATACAAACGCGTTCTGCAGAACACATAATTAATTACAGCACGGTTAAATGTGAAGAAAAAACAAAAAAATGGGAAGAAGAGGAAAAAGCTCAGTGGCGAGGTAACCCAGGAGGGAGCACCAAGAAGGGCCAGTAAGGTGGGAATTTTGGATAGTGTAATGAACTAACGTCATGTGAGGTGTGCAAAGAACCACGTTTAGAAATCTGGGCCTCAAAGACTTCTAGGGAAATATGGACCAGGGGCTAGGCCACCGTGTATAGATAAGTAACAAATGTTTTTGTTTTAAGTTACAGTTACAATGTGATGCTGGGGATGGAATCTGGGAGGAAATGTTAGGTGTGCTGCGGCCCATCAAATGTGAATGTGACTGTACGTTATTTTACTTTCTTAGCAGTTTCAAGACCAATCATGTGTCCAAGTGTTGGTCTTAGCAGCAGTTCTATGTAATTTTAGTGTTTAACTGCCTCCTAATGGCCAAACTACAATAGTATTTGATAACATGCCATTGTGTGTTATGTACATAGGACCTGTGGTCACATGACCAGGTTGAGTAGATCCTCAAGTCAGTGATATACGGATGCTGCTGGCAGGGCAAACCGGAGTTTACAAAAGTAAGTGCCCTTGGTGCCAAAATCTATTGGTCATATGACTGTGGTGAGGGAAAGATGTACCTGTCAGTGAGCAGGTCTTAAATGGTGACGCAGCAGAGAGGAGCAGGCCCCGCCACCTCCACATTACATATTCAATTCTCAGGGTGCACTTATTTTATTATAAAAATTGCATATGGAACGTCCTAAAGAACGGTCTTCTTCATGCATGGGGAATTGGCACCCATTACCGTTACATAATGAAGGAACACTAATCTCCCCGGTGCAGCATTATACGAGCAGCGATCTGGATGTTTATAGTGAAGCTTCATTGTACGTTTTGACAAACATTTATTTCCACAAGTTTGCTCCCTTATGTATGTTGTAAATGCGTTTGGTTTCCGTGGTTACTGGAGATTTGTGCTCGTTGCAGCTTTTGTATTCGGCATTTAGCTGTCTGTGGAGCAGATATCGCCAGAGGTGAGCAACATCCACTAATGGACGAAGAATTAAGTAACAGCTGTTGTCGATGTTATTTCAAGCATTAACTCAAATCTATGGGATTGATACCAACAAACATTCAAAAACTACGTGCCCTCTCCTTTTTTTCAATGCATACGTCTCTAATTTTACCCAGGAGACATTTCTGGCCAATATACTCGATAGAAAAACTTCCTAATAAACAATAAAGGGAGTCTTATTAATACCAGTGTCACGATCTGTGGGTATGTGGACCCACTGGGCCGTACCGCCGTAGCGGTATAGCAGCTGGCCAATACAAAGTACCAAGTAAAGTCTATAATTCAAGCAAGGGTACCTGTGGTGGTTCACACAGTAGAGATGACTAGGCTCAGATGGGACCTTGACAGCAGACACCAGGCATGGTGTAACACAGCAGACAGATCGGTGGTAGAACACGACTCCAACTCTTTGAGTCACAGGAAAAAGGTAGCACGGGATACAGGATACAGGTAGCAGGTACGGGAACACTGGGAACTGGAAGACACTAAGGGACCATTTACAAAGACTAACACAGGTAACACAAACAACGCTCAGGCAATAAAGGAAGGGGCAGGGCCCTTCTTATAGTCCAGGGTGATCATGGGAGAAATCAGTCAATCTCAAACATGTGTGTGCTCTGGCTCAATAAGGTCGGGAATAAGCTTGAGCGCGCACCCTAGTGGTCACTACAGGACAGGACGGCCGCAAGTCCTGGCATCTCCGGGGAGGAAGACATCTGCAGGATGATAGGAGTCTGCGGACTGTGACCTCGGACGTTACAACTGGGGATCCCTACGAACACTACATGCCGTTTATGAACAGGGTGCAGATTTATTAATACTGACCAATATTTAGACAGGATAAAACTAGACCAGTCAGGTAGAAACTTCACCAAATTTATCACAATGGCATATGTGGTATGATAAATTTGGTGAGTCTTGCTAGACTTTACGCTTTTCCAGGGCCGGCTCCAGGTTTACTTGGGCCCTTGGGCGACACAGACTAAGGCTACATTCACACGACAGTGAAAAACGTCAGTGCGATGGCTGTTTTCGTAACGGCCGTCACATGGCCGTTTTCAGAACAATAAGCTTCTATGGGTGTATTCACACGGCCATTTTTTTAAGGGCCCGTGAAAACTGGCCATCAAAAAATAGGACATGTCCTATTTTTGGCCATTTTGACGGCCCCACGGCTCCCAATGGATCAGTTTTTACCAGCAGTTTTTTTATGAATCAATACTTGTAATGGATGGTAAAAACTGATCCTGGCCGAGGATTCCCCGCACACAGCGCTACTTTGAGCGCTGAGCCCGGAGAAGCCATTGACATTACTATCCATATATGGACAGTGATGTCGGGCTTTCAACTGTGGAGTCGCCGGCCAGAGCATCGCGAGATCTCTGGCCGGGGACTCCTGTCTCCCTCTGACCCCCCTGGAGATAGCGGCACCCCCCAATGATGGATCATTATTGGGCGTTTTGGGCAACCGCCCAGGGCCCGAGGCTCCAGGGGGGCCCATGGCCGCCCCAAGTACAGTGCGATTTTGCTGCAAAACGGCTTTGTGTATGTCCTGTAAATGACCTGCAGACATAAAGGTCACATGACCTTATGTCTGCAGTCCTTGTTACTGATAAGAGACCTGCTGGTCACATGACTGCATGTCCTACAACATCAGCAAGAGAGAAGACCGTGAGGTGAGGTGGGCTGCTAGGTAAGTATAAGGGGATCATGGATTTGTTTAAGGGGTCTGGTCTCTGTATTTAGGGGGTCTGGTCTGGGGACTGTATTTATGTGGTCTGGGTCTGTATTTAGGGGGTCTGTATTAATTTAAGGGTTCTGGGGGTCTGTATTTAGGGGGTCTGGTCTGGGGTCTGTATTTAGGATGTCTGGGGTCTGTATTTAGGGGGTCTGTATTTAGGGGGTCTGTATTTAGGGGGTATGTATTAGTTCAGTTGGTCTGGTCTGTCGTCTGTATACAAGAGGTCTGGTCTGGGGGTCTGTATTTAGGGAGTTTGTATTAGTTTAAGGGGTCTGGGTTCTGTATTTAGGGGGTCTGCTCTGGGGTCTGTATATAGGGGGTCTGGGGTCTGTATATTTAGGGGGTCTGGTCTGGAGTCTGTATTTAGGGGTCTGGTCTGGGGTCTGTATATTTAGGGGGTCTGGTCTGGGGTCTGTATTTAGGAGGTCTGGGGTCTGTATATTTAGGGGGTCTGGTCTGGGGTCTGTATATTTAGGGGGTTAGGTATGGGGTCTACATTAGTTTATGGGGTCTGTATTTAGGGGGCCCAGTCTGGATTAGTTTAGGGAGTCAGGTCTGGGGTCATTATTAGTTCAGTGGGTCAGGTCTGGGGTCTGTATTTAGAGGTCTAGTCCGAGGTCTGTATTTAGGGTGCTTGTTCTGGGGTCTGTATTTGATTAAGGGGGTCTGGTCTGGGGACGGCAATAGTTTAGAAGGTCTGGGGTCTGTATGAATTCTAATTTATTAGTCTGAGTAGAAGGAGTTGTCCTGGTACATTGATAGGTCATCAGTATGACCCCTTTAATGGATGGTCCTGGGCCTTGGTGTCTGAATTTTTGTGTTTCTATAGAGGCTGGAAATGGCTCCAGAAGCGCGGAGCAAAGATGTCTCATCAGGAGACGTCGCCATACCGGTCTGTGTCAGATGGAGAAGAAAAGAGAATGACTCCCATCAGAGAAGATGTCACTTGTGAGTCACTGGATCTATAGGGAATCTGTCCCCTCTCCTGACATGTCTGCAGGTAATCCTTGTATTCTACATAAAGACTTTGTGTACCCAGGACTAATAGACAAATGCGTGTTACCATTCCCATTGTCAGGAGGATGTGTCCCTACACGGTGTTCTACTGTCAGTGATGGTTGGAAACTGTCTGTATGTAGTGACACAGCCCTTTGACAAGAGGAATGGTAACACCCTTTTGTCAATGCTCGCACAAAAAGGTGGTGTTCACTATAGACAAGGCAGAGCGGCGGTGGAGAAGGGTGGCCCAAGTTTTTGGAACAGCCCAGGGCCTATGGTCTACTTAATCTGCCACTGGCACCCCCCCCCCCTCCTCCAGAGAGCGGAATCCCCAGCAGTCGCATCAGTGGCTACCTCTGGAATCCCCTGCCAGAGTGGAATCCCCAGCTACTGGAGAAGCCCCTGGCGCCACTGTCCATATATGGCACTATCTGCAGTTGGCACTGTGGCACTATCTACAGGGTCATTGCAGCACTATCTACATGGGCACTGTGGTGTTTTCAAGGGGTTTGGACAATAAAACCAACAAATTAAATCGATCAGTTTTTTTAACGGCCATGTGAAAAACGGATGGCAAACGGATGACAAATGGCTACTAAAAACAGACAGACGGACTGCATATGGATGAAAATTTGGAGACACACTGATGCAAAATGGTCATGAAAAACTGACAGTTGATCAGTTTTTAATGGCCACTTTTTTTCACTGTCGTGTGAATATAGCCTCAGTAGGCTCCTTTGCAGGGAAACTCACAGCGGCAGTAAAATGGCAGAAAACTTCACTTTGTGCCCCCATAAAGAAGTTAGGCCCCCAGTTTGTACCCGCATAAATTTAGTGCCCTCTGTAGATAGTGCCACACAGCCCCCCTCCCAGGTAGTGCCACACAGGGCTTCCCCAGAAATGGAATCCCAGAACAGAGCCACTTCTAGCGGTCTGCCTGGGACTCCTCCTCTCCTCCTGATAACACTGTCCATGTATGGACAGTGATGTCAGTGGCTTCCCCAGAGACGGAGTCCTGGAGCAGAGCCGCTAGAACTCTGCCCGTAACTCCTACTCTCCCTCTGACATCACTGTCCATATTTGGACGGTGATGCAGTGATGACGGCAGCGACAGCACCCGGTGGCCAAGTGGGCCCCCCAAGGGTAGTGGGCCCCGGCACTTGCCCGGGTTTGCTGGGTGTTGACGCCGGCCTTGAGCTGGGTAGATGATAGATAGATAGATAGATAGATAGATAGATAGATAGATAGATAGATAGATAGATAGATAGATAGATAGATAGATAGATAGATACACTACCGTTCAAAAGTTTGGGGTCACCCAGACAATTTTGTGTTTTCCATGAAAACTCACACTTATATTTATAAAATGAGTTGCAAAATGATTAGAAAATATAGTCAAGACATTGACAAGTAGAGATGAGCGAACCGGGACAACCGAACCCGGTTTCGGTCCGAACATCGGGAAAAGTTTGGTTCGCAGCGAATCCGAACTTCACCGGATTCGGCCGAACCCGTTTTGACCGAACCCGGCTACATTTTGGCGCCTGCCACATGTTAGATGTAAAATGGAGGATTTCACAATATCACCTGATATCAGGCTACCCCATAATGCCTTGCAAATGGCTCTCCCAGCCAATCGGGAGGCAGCATAGGGGCGGGCTCAAGCCTGCAATAAAAGTCTATGCACGGAGCTCAGCGGCCATTTTACAGACAGGAGCTGTAGGGATAGCATCTCTGTGCAGTTAGGGAAAGCTTTAGGAATCTAAAAGCCAGGAATCCAGCAATCGAAGGGGCTCATCCACTACAGCGGGAGTCTACTCTCAACATCAAAATTGCAATACAAATTCTCCATTTGCCAAGCCAGTGTGTGAATAAGCTTTTAGAAGGGGCTCATCCCCGGCCGTTAACATAACAATCCAACTTGCAATACAGGCAGCCTTTGTAGTACTACAACGCCCAGCATTCCCTGAGTGCACAGTGGCTGATATAAATTCTCATTCATTGCCATTTGCCAAGCCAGTGTGTGAATACGCTTTTAGAAGGGGCTTATCCCCGTTGCATCCAACTTGCAATACAGGCAGCTGAGGCAGCCTTTGTAGTACTACAACGCCCAGCATTCCCTGAGTCAGTGCAGTGGCTGATAGAAATTCTCATTCATTGCCATTTGCCAAGCCAGTGTGTGAATACGCTTTTAGAAGGGGCTCATCCCCAGCCGTTAACATAACAATTCAACTTGCAATACAGGCAGCCTTTGTAGTACTACAATGCCCAGCATTCCCTGAGTGCACCGCGGCGTGGCTGATAGAAATTCTCATTCATTGCCATTTGCCAAGCCAGTGTGTGAATAAGCTTTTAGAAGGGGCTCGTCCCCGTTGCATCCAACTTGCAATACAGGCAGCTGAGGCAGCCTTTGTAGCACTACAACGCCCAGCATTCCCTGAGTCAGTGCAGTGGCTGATAGAAATTCTCATTCATTGCCATTTGCCAAGCCAGTGTGGGAATACGCTTTTAGAAGGGGCTCATCCCCGGCCGTTAACATAACAATTCAACTTGCAATACAGGCAGCCTTTGTAGTACTACAAAGCCCAGCATTCTCTGAGTGCACCGCGGCGTGGCTGATAGAAATTCTCATTCATTGCCATTTGCCAAGCCAGTGTGTGAATACACTTTTAGAAGGGGCTCATCCCCGTTGCATCCAACTTGCAATACAGGCAGCCTTTGTAGTACTACAACGCCCAGCATTCCCTGAGTGCACTGCGGCGTGGCTGATAGAAATTCTCATTCATTGCCATTTGCCAAGCCAGTGTGTGAATACGCTTTTAGAAGGGGCTCATCCCTGTTGCATCCAACTTGCAATACAGGCAGCCTTTGTAGTACTACAACGCCCAGCATTCCCTGAGTCAGTGCACAGTGGCTGATAGAAATTCTCATTCATTGCCATTTGCCAAGCCAGTGTGTGAATACGCTATTAGAAGGGGCTCATCCCCAGCCGTTAACATAACAATTCAACTTGCAATACAGGCAGCCTTTGTAGTACTACAACGCCCAGCATTCCCTGAGTGCACCGCGGCGTGGCTGATAGAAATTCTCATTCATTGCCATTTGCCAAGCCAGTGTGTGAATAAGCTTTTAGAAGGGGCTCGTCCCCGTTGCATCCAACTTGCAATACAGGCAGCTGAGGCAGCCTTTGTAGCACTACAACGCCCAGCATTCCCTGAGTGCACCGCGGCGTGGCTGATAGAAATTCTCATTCATTGCCATTTGCCAAGCCAGTATGTGAATACGCTTTTAGAAGGGGCTTATCCCCGTTGCATCCAACTTGCAATACAGGCAGCTGAGGCAGCCTTTGTAGTACTACAACGCCCAACATTCCCTGAGTCAGTGCAGTGGCTGATAGAAATTCTCCTTCATTGCCATTTGCCAAGCCAGTGTGGGAATACGCTTTTAGAAGGGGCTCATCCCCGGCCGTTAACATAACAATTCAACTAGCAATACAGGCAGCCTTTGTAGTACTACAAAGCCCAGCATTCCCTGAGTGCACCGCGGCGTGGCTGATAGAAATTCTCATTCATTGCCATTTGCCAAGCCAGTGTGTGAATACACTTTTAGAAGGGGCTCATCCCCGTTGCATCCAACTTGCAATACAGGCAGCCTTTGTAGTACTACAACGCCCAGCATTCCCTGAGTGCACTGCGGCGTGGCTGATAGAAATTCTCATTCATTGCCATTTGCCAAGCCAGTGTGTGAATACGCTTTTAGAAGGGGCTCATCCCTGTTGCATCCAACTTGCAATACAGGCAGCCTTTGTAGTACTACAACGCCCAGCATTCCCTGAGTCAGTGCAGTGGCTGATAGAAATTCTCATTCATTGCCATTTGCCAAGCCAGTGTGTGAATAAGCTTTTAGAAGGGGCTCATCCCCGGCCGTTAACATAACAATCCAACTTGCAATACAGGCAGCCTTTGTAGTACTACAACACCCAGCATTCCCTGAGTGCACCGCGGCGTGGCTGATAGAAATTCTCATTCATTGCCATTTGCCAAGCCAGTGTGTGAATACGCTTTTAGAAGGGGCTTTTGATTCAACTTGCTGCACTCCAGCAGTGAAATGTCTGGTAAAAAAAAGGTTGTGAAAGGACGGGGTAGAGGAAAAAACACCCATGCCGTGTCCTCTTCCAGTCCAAATGTTGGATCTGTTGGTGTCAGACCCAGTACCATCATTTGTGGCACAAGACATGTGCCCAGTTCCACTAGTAGCAGCAGCCATGTGCCTGCTGGTAGTAGTAGCAGTATCAGCAAGCCAGACTTGTCCATCTCCTCCGGTGGGCGGGTTACTTTAGACAATACTGCCATTGTGGACTGGTTGGCTGGCTCGCGGTCATTTCAGCAGGAAGACTCTGACGATCTGGCTTCAAGCCAGGTTTCGTTGGATTCCAGATCCTCTACAGTTCCTTGGCACAGTGACAGTAGTAATATGGGTATTTCTAGCATTTCCATTCCATCATCTATGTCTTCACTCCCCCTTCCTAGCGGGAAGCCATCATTCCTGAAAGTCCTAAGAGACATCTCCTCGGGTGCGAAGGAAGATACTGAACAACATAGTGATGATGATTTGTTTTCCGCGAGTCAGCCAACGGAGTTTGTTGCGGCGGTGGTGGAGGTGGAAGCGGTGTCCGAGACGCATAGCTGTGGTAGTGGGGGTGTTGGTGGTAGCTGTGGTGGCAGACGCAGTTTAGAGGGGGGGCATAGAGCCCGCCATGATGTCACATCACATTCACAACACAGTGCCAGAAGTGGCGGGGATGATGAGGAGGGCTATGATGATGTTGTTTTAGACAGGACGTGGGAACCAGGTGATGAGGTGATGACGGCGTCAGAGGAGGAGGGTAGTAGTGGCGGCACTGGCAGTGATAAACAGCCAAGCCGAGGTAGGGGCAGAAGTCAATCTGCAAAACGTTGCAGCGGTAGGGTCAGCTCAGGAGCCGGTGACGGCGACACTGATGCTTCTGGTGTAGGCTCCCGAAAAAAGCCTGCCAGACAAGGGGCAAGCTCGGGTGGTGGTGGTGGTGGTGGTGGACGTCGTACTACCTCTTTACGGTACTCTGCCGTGTGGTAATTTTTCTGTACCTTCCCGGAGGACGAAAACATGGCACAGTGCCGTATCTGCGAGCAGAAAGTAAGGTGTGGGCAGGGCAGCAATGTAGGAACTACTGCTCTACGTAAACACATGGGGCGGCATCACAAGGCCATGTGGGACAATCGACATGCCCCACCATCATGTACATCTAATGAAGACCCCTCTGCCGCTGCTGCTGCTGCTCCGAGTCCCTGTCATCTAAGTAGTAGCCAGGCCTTATCCACCATGTCGTTGTCATCATCATCATCACTGTCATCTAGTGTTCCTCCTACGTCCCGTCAGTTATCCATTACGGAATCGTTGCCCAATAAGCAACAATATATACCCAGTCATCCACTTGTCGTGCGGCTTAATTCACACCTGGCTAAGTTGTTGGTGGTGCAGTCGCTGCCGTACCACCTGGTCAACTCCGCCGGCTTCAAGCAATTGATGGCGTGCGCTCAGCCTAGGTGGCGAATACCTAGCCGACATTACTTCTCCAAAACAGCTGTCCCTGCCTTGCACAAGCATGTGGAGGAAAAGGTGGGCCAGTCCTTGCAATTATCCGTGTGCAGCAGGGTACATGCCACCGTCGAAACGTGGAGCAGCAACTATGGGCAGGGACAGTACATTTCTTTCACGGCCCACTGGGTCAATATTTTGCAGTCCGATGCACCACCGCAGCAATGCCAGGCATTACCACCTCCACGCTTGTATTTTTCTGGTTCAACTACGGACACCAGGCGCCTAACATCCTCCTCCTCCTACTCCTCCTCCTCCTCCTTGCGAGAAAAGCCACACGGGAAGAACGTTGTGGCTGCACTGCGTCTAGGTCACCTGACACACGCTCCTTGCATGGCACATGTGATCAATCTGGTCATAACACGCTTCTTAAAGTCATATGTTGGTTTGAAGGGTGTGCTGCCCATGTCCAGGAGGGTTTGCGTTCGCTTTAGACGTTCGTATGCATTTAAGCACGCCCTCCTGGACTTGCAGCGTCAAAACAATCTCCCAGAACACAGCCTGATTTGCGACGTTCCAACACGCTGGAATTCCACCCTGCACATGTTGGACCGTCTGTACGAACTGCGGAAAGCTGTGAATGATTTCCTGATGCAGCAGACGGGCAGCGTTTGGAGCCAGTGTAATTTCGAGCTCAGGCACTGGCAGCTGGTTAGAGACGCATGTCGCGTTTTGAAGCCCTTTGAAGAGGCCACACGATTTGTGAGCCGTGACGCTAGCGGAATGAACGATGTTATGCCGCTGATATTCATTATGGAGCAAACGCTCACAGCGATGATTTAGCAAAGGATGGAGGAAGGATCACATCTGGCGATGGATGTTGAG
Organism: Rhinoderma darwinii; assembly: GCF_050947455.1. Classification (NCBI taxonomy): domain Eukaryota; kingdom Metazoa; phylum Chordata; class Amphibia; order Anura; family Rhinodermatidae; genus Rhinoderma; species Rhinoderma darwinii. The sequence continues at coordinate 8,810,961 of NC_134691.1, read as the reverse complement.
GAGGAGGAGGATGAGGATGAGGAAACAGGACCTGAAGAGGAGCTGGATTTGGAGATGGAATCACAGGAAGGGATAGGGGACGAGACAGCCGCACAACATGACAGTGATGGTGGTGATGACGAGTCTGACGACGACCTTGATGATGGACAACCATGGCAGTATGGGGCGGAGATGGAACCAACCAGGCCCTCTGAAACGCTGGCCAGGATGGCGAGCTGTATGCTTCGTTACTTGCGCGCTGACTGTCGTATTGTTCACTGCCGTCTGCTACAAGCAGGCCTGCCCCACCACAGGGCTTTGTCTGTGACTGTCCAGTCTGTTAATGTGCTGCTACTACTACTACTACCACCATCCGTGCTGTCCGTTGGCTACCTCTACTACCACCAATACACCTCCAGTGCCGTCTGCTACAAGCAGGCCTGAGGCCTGCCCCACCACAGGGCTTTGTCCTGTGACTGTCCAGTCTCTTTTAATGTGCTGCTACTACTACTACTACTACTACTACTACTACCACCACCCGTGCTGTCTGTTGGCTACCTCTACTACCACCAATACACCTCCACTGCCGTCTGCTACAAGCAGGCCTGAGGCCTGCCCCACCACAGGGCTTTGTCCTGTGACTGTCCAGTCTCTTTTAATGTGCTGCTGCTACTACTACTACTACCACCCTTGCTGTCTGTTGGCTACCTCTACTACCACCAATAAACCTCCACTGCCGTCTGTTACAAGCAGGCCTGAGGCCTGCCCCACCACAGGGCTTTGTCCTGTGACTGTCCAGTCTCTTTTAATGTGCTTCTGCTACTACTACTACCACCCTTGCTGTCTGTTGGCTACCTCTACTACCACCAATACACCTCCACTGCCGTCTGCTACAAGCAGGCCTGAGGCTTGCCCCACCACATAGGCTTTGTCCTGTGACTGTCCAGTGTCTTTTAATGTGCTGCTACTACTACTACCACCACCCTTGCTGTCCGTTGGCTACCTCTACTACCACCAATACACCTCCACTGCCGTCTGCTACAAGCAGGCCTGCCCCACCACAGGGCTTTGTCCTGTGACTGTCCGTGTCTTTTAATGTGCTGCTACTACTACTACCACCACCCTTGCTGTCTGTTGGCTACCTCTACTACCACCAATACACCTCCACTGCCGTCTGGTACAAGCAGGCCTGCCCCACCACAGGGCTTTGTCTGTGACTGTCCAGTCTGTTAATGTGCTGCTACTACTACTACTACTACTACTACTACTACCACCATCCGTGCTGTCCGTTGGCTACCTCTACTACCACCAATACACCTCCAGTGCCATCTGCTACAAGCAGGCCTGAGGCCTGCCCCACCACAGGGCTTTGTCCTGTGACTGTCCAGTCTCTTTTAATGTGCTGCTACTACTACTACTACTACTACCACCACCCGTGCTGTCCGTTGGCTACCTCTACTACCACCAATACACCTCCACTGCCGTCTGCTACAAGCAGGCCTGGAGGGCTTGTGAAAAGCCATTGCTTGTTGCTTTTACATCCATGTATGGATGAACCCCGGCAGGCATCTGCCAATAAAAAGGGTAAATTTTTGGAGGGCTTGTGAAAAGCCATTGCTTGTTGCTTTTACATCCATGTATGGATGAACCCCGGCAGGCATCTGCCAATAAAAAGGGTACATTTTTGGAGGGCTTGTCAAAAGCCATTGCTTATTGCTTTTACATCCATGTATGGATGAACCCCGGCAGGCATCTGCCAATAAAAACGGTACATTTTTGGAGGGCTTGTCAAAAGCCATTGCTTGTTGCTTTTACATCCATGTATGGATGAACCCCGGCAGGAATCTGCCACCATAAAGGGTAAATTTTTTGAGGGCTTGTCAAAAGCCATTGCTTCTTCTTTTACCACCTTATAGGTATGAACCCTGGCAGGCATCTGCCGCCAAAAATGGTTAATTTTTGTACCTTTTTTAACAATGCATTAAGCATACAACATGCACAAGTGCAGTAGTTTCTGTTAGTTATCACCGTGCCCCATCCGTTTTCCTATAGCCATACATGTTGGCGTAACTTTGACACTAACTTTGCCTTAAAGACAGCTCAAAAGTACTTGGATACACTCATGGGTGACCTAAGAGTGTTATACAGGGCTTCTAGGGCTTTTAAACAGTGTTATACACGATTTTTAGGGGCTTTCTTGTATTACAGGTTCGGTCAGAACTAGTTCGGTCCGAATAAAACGTTTTCATGAAATTCGGCGAACCAGCCGAACCGAACTTTTCATAAGTTCGCTCATCTCTATTGACAAGGTTAGAAATAATGCTTTTTATTTGAAATAATAATTTTCTCCTTCAGACTTTGCTTTGGTCTTGGAATGCTCCATTTGCAGCAATTCCAGCATTGCAGACCTTTGGCATTCTAGCTGTTAATTTGCTGAGGTAATCGGGAGAAATTTCACCCCATGCTTCCAGAAGCCCCTCCCACAAGTTGGATTGGCTTGATGGGCACTTCTTGCGTACCATACGGTCAAGCTGCTCCCACAACAGCTCTATGGGGTTGAGATCTGGTGACTGCGCTGGCCACTCCATTACAGATAGAATACCAGCTGCCTGCTTCTTCCCTAAATAGTTCTTGCATCATTTGGAGGTGTGCTTTGGGTCATTGTCCTGTTGTAGGATGAAATTGGCTCCAACCAAGTGCTGTCCACAGGATATGGCATGGCGTTGCAAAATGGAGTGATAGCCTTCCTTATTCAAAATCCCTTTTACCTTGTACAAATCTCCCACTTTACCAGCACCAAAGCAACCCCAGACCATCGCAGTTGACACTGGCGTTTTGCGGGTACTATTTAATGAAGCTGCCAGTTGAGGACCTGTGAGGCATCTATTTATCAAACTAGAGACTATAATGTACTTGTCTTGTTGCTCAGTTGTGCAGCGGGGCCTCCCATTTCTCTTTCTACTCTGGTTAGAGCCTGTGTGTGCTATCCTCTGAAGGGAGTAGTACACACCGTTGTAGGAAATCTTCAGTTTGCAGCTAGAATAGTCATTTACCACATTAACAATGTGTAGAGTGTATTTCTGATTAATTTAATGTTATCTTCATTGAAAAAAACTGTGCTTTTCTTTCAAAAATAAGGAAATTTCTAAGTGACCCTAAACTTTTGAACGGTAGTGTAGATAGATCGATAAATAGATATGAAATATGGTCTCGGGGGCGCCCAAAGCTAAGTACGATCCCACAGAAGATCTACTGTAAGAATTGCTGAAAAGTTACTGCTGGTTATGATAGAAAAGTGTCAGAACACGCAGAGCATCAGACCGGTCAGGGCGCCGATGCTGACCCCGGTCACCGCCGTAAGAACCTACAATGGACACATGAGCATCAGAACTGGATCATGGAGTAATGGATGCGTAGCTCTTTGTGTGCCATGACGGACATTGAATGTGGCCAGTTTTACCTGCATCGATGGACGGCTGTGACGCAGAAGGTATGGGACCGGATGGGTACAGGAGACCTCATGTGCCGATTATGGTCGCCTCATCTATTTCAATATTTAAACCCCTGGTGGGGCTAGCATTTATCACCTACTAGCATTTTTTACGAAGAGTGCGAAACGCTCATCGAGGTGTCTCCTCAGGTGTAGATTTTCTCCATCTGCCATCATGTCCACCACAGGTATTTGACGATGCTCTAATTGTTATACTTTCTTGCACTTCTGCACTTTTGTTAGACTGTACCTGTGTTTCTTGCAGTGGGACTTGATCCTAGGTACTCTTCCCCTGGTGAATATCCATTGAGATATATATAATCCATATCGGACTATTGTGGCACTTTTTTTAAATATATATATATATATATATATATATATATATATATATATATATATTTATTTTATACTGTTTTGTACTGTGTCTGGTAATAATTGTAGGGGGGTAATTTGTCCTTGATTTGGGCCCAATAAAGATTATTTACAAATATTATTTTGGAATATTTGTGTTCTGATTAGGCTTGAATAGACATTTTTTGGTTTTGTAATGGTAGAAGGCGGCTGGTCTGATGAATCACGTTTTACATCATGTGGACGGCTGGGTACGTGTGTGTCGCTTACCTACCTTAACATCGCTGCAGACAGGTTCCCCCTTCACGGCAATGGTATTTCCTAATGGCAGTGCCCAGGGGCGTAACTAGGTAAGAATGGCCCCATAGCAAACTCTTGACCACCCCCCCAGGGTGCCACAAGCAGCCCCCTTTATAAATAGTGCCCCCTGTAGAATGTGCCATACAGCCCCCCTGTAGACAGTGCTATAAAGCCCCGCCTTTAGACAGTGTCACACCCCATTTGTAGATAGCGCCCCCACATCCCCCTTGTAGATAGTGCCATACAGCCCCCTGTAGACATCGCCATAAAGCCCCCACTGTATATAGCGCCATACAGCGCCCACTGTATATAGTGCCACACAGCTCCCTCCCTTGTATATAGTGCCACACAGCCCCCCTTAGTAGATAGTGCAGCACTTAGTAAATAGTGCAGCACTGCCCCCCACTTAGTAGATAGTGCTGCACACAGACCCCTGTAGATTGTGCCACACTCAGCCCCCTGTAGATAGAGCCACAGCCCTCCCCCTTGTAAATAGTGTGATACAGTTCCCCCATGTGTATAGTGCCACAAAGCTCCCACTTGTGTATAATGCCACACAGCTCCCCCTTGTGTATAGTGCCACACAGCCCACCTTGTGTATAGTGCCACACAGCCTCCCTTGTGTATAGTGCCACAAGGCAATGGTGCATCCGAGAAAGTTGTATCAGCCAGGGAGATGTCACTCAAACATGGAAAGGTGGGTTTGGAGGCCGGACTATGTGACACTTTAGGATAGCGGCACTGCCCCATGACCCTATAATGAGTAATTAGCATATAGTGTGCGCCGTTTTAAAAGTGGATATTAAAGATTTTTCTGCATCTGAAAAGAACATTCAATAGAATGTTTGGAAATATTGGCAGGTCATGTATTACCGCATGGTGGCGGTTCAAGGGGTTAAAACTACCTGACAGATTCCCATACAATGAATTGAGAACAATTCCATCTGCCCTGCAATTTTGTTTTTATAAATATATCCTATATAATTACAGATCCGGAACCAAGCCCATACATATATACAGCACCAGAACCAACCTCAGTACATAAATACAGCACCAGAACCAACCTCAGTACATAAAAACAACACTAGAACCTAGCCCATACATATATACAACACCAGAACAACCTCAGTACATAAATACAGCACCAGAACAATACTCAGTACATGTATACATCCCCAGAACCAAGCTTAGTACATATACAGTGAAGGATATAAGTATTTGATCCCTTGCTGATTTTGTAAGTTTGCCCACTGTCAAAGACATGAACAGTATAGAATTTTTAGGCTAGGTTAATTTTACCAGTGAGAGATAGATTATATAAAAAAAAAAAAAGAAAATCACATAGTCAAAATTATATATATTTTTTTGTATTGTGCACAGAGAAATAAGTATTTGATCCCTTTGGCAAACAAGACTTAATACTTGGTGGCAAAACCCTTGTTGGCAAGCACAGCAGTCAGACGTTTTTTGTAGTTGATGATGAGGTTTGCACACATGTTAGATGGAATTTTGGCCCACTCCTCTTTGCAGATCATCTGTAAATCATTAAGATTTCGAGGCTGTCGCTTGGCAACTTGGATCTTCAGCTCCCTCCATAAGTTTTCGGTGGGATTAAGGTCTGGAGACCGGCTAGGCCACTCCATGACCTTAATGTGCTTCTTTTTGAGCCACTCCTTTGTTGCCTTGGCTGTATGTTTGGGTCATTGTCGTGCTGGAAGACCCAGCCACGAGCCATTTTTAATGTCCTGGTGGAGGGTAGGAGGTTATCACTCAGTATTTGACGGTACATGGCTCCATCCATTCTCCCATTGATGCGGTGAAGTAGTCCTGTGCCCTTAGCAGAGAAACACCCCCAAAACATAATGTTTCCACCTCCATGCTTGACAGTGGGGACGGTGTTCTTTGGGTCATAGGCAGCATTTCTCTTCCTCCAAACACGGCGAGTTGCGTTAATGCCAAAGAGCTCAATTTTAGTCTCATCTGACCACAGCACCTTCTCCCAATCACTCTCAGAATCATCCAGATGTTCATCTGCAAACTTCAGATGGGCCTGTACATGTGCCTTCTTGAGCAGGGGGACCTTGCGGGCACTGCAGGATTTTAATCCATTACGGCGTAATGTGTTACCAATGGTTTTCTTGGTGACTGTGGTCCCAGCTGCCTTGAGATCATTAACAAGTTCCCCCCGTGTAGTTTTCGGCTGAGCTCTCACCTTCCTCAGTATCAAGGTTACCCCACGAGGTGAGATTTTGCATGGAGCCCCAGATCGATGTCATTTTGTATGTCTTCCATTTTCTTACTATTGCACCAACAGTTGTCTCCTTCTCACCCAGCGTCTTACTTATGGTTTTGTAGCCCATTCCAGCCTTGTGCAGGTCTATGATCTTGTCCCTGACATCCTTAGAAAGCTCTTTGGTCTTGCCCATGTTGTAGAGGTTAGAGTCAGACTGATTCATTGAGTCTGTGGACAGGAGTCTTTTATACAGGTGACCATGTAAGACAGCTGTCTTTAATGCAGGCACCAAGTTGATTTGGAGCGTGTAACTGGTCTGGAGGAGGCTGAACTCTTAATGGTTGGTAGGGGGTCACATACTTATTTCTCTGTGCACAATGCAAATAAATATATATCATTTTGACTATGTGATTTTCTGGTTTTTTATTTATATAATCTATCTCTCACTGGTAAAATTAACCTAGCCTAAAAATTCTAGACTGTTCATGTCTTTGACAGTGGGCAAACTTACAAAATCAGCAAGGGATCAAATACTTATTTCCTTCACTGTATACAGCACCAAAACCAATCTCATACGTATATACAACACCAGAACAAAGATCAGTACTTACATACAGCATCAGAACCAAGCTCAGTACATATATATAACACCAGAACAAATACAGCTCAAATTAGTACAACCCCTGCTGTATAGGTTTGTACGGCGTAAAACCACAGCTCCCAGTATGGCCCAAACAATGGTAAGGATATGCTGGGAGATGCTGTTTCACAAAAAAAAATCATATTATAATCATCTCGCTGCAGATCATACAGTGACTGCAGTGCTGATTAGAGGCAGAATAAACATTTACATTAAGTGACTCACCGGTGACATCTCAGATTCTAGTTCTTTTCTTCTCCATCTGGTCCAGACCTCTTTGATGGATTTCTCCCGGCCACGACCCATTTCTGCAGTTTTCCGCTCAGATGTCTTCAGCTTCACACTTTTAAAACATTTCTGCACCTATAAACGAAGTTAAAATTCTCAATACCTCTAAATATAACAAAGCGCCATACATTGCACTTCTAACTATAATAGCGCCATATACAGTGTCCCTGATTATAATAGTACCATACAATGCACCTCTAACTATAATAGCGCCATACTCTGTGTCCCTGATTATAATAGTACCATACACTGTGTCCCACACACACACACACAGTGCCCCCTGTAGATAGTGCACCCATAGCCCCCTGTAGATAGTGACCCCATAGAGCCTCTGTAGATAGTGCCCTACATAAAAGCCCCTGTAGATAGTGTCCCACATACAGCCCTCTGTAGATAGTGCCTACATATAGACTCCAGAGCTGCAAGGCAATAGTGCTAACCACTGAGCCACCGTGCTGCCCTACATATAGCTTCCCCTATAGATAGTGCTCCACGTATAGCCGACCTCTGTAGATAGTCTCACATATAGCTCCCCCTGTATATAGTGTCACCCCTGTAGACAGTGCCCTACATATAGCCACCCTGTAGCTAGTGCCCCACAGGTAACCCACCCCTATATATAGTGTCCCACATATAGCCCACCCCTATAGAAAGTGCCCAAAAATATCTCCCTATAGATAGTGCTCTACATATAGCTTCCCCTGTATATAGTGGCCCACATATAGACCACCCCTGTATATAGTGGCCCACATATAGACCACCCCTGTATATAGTGGCCCACATATAGACCCCCCTGTATATAGTGGCCCACATCCCCACATACAGTCCCCCCTGTAGATAGTGCTCCACAAGCCCACATAAAGATGACCCCCCCCCCCCTGTAGATAGAGCCCTCACTATAGGTAATGCCAGCCACAGTTTTATTGGAAAAAAACAAAAAACTTTACATACTCACATGATCCCGTTCCCGCGCCGTCTGATGGCAATGCAGATCTGCTCTCTTCTGAGCAGGTCTGTTGGAGCTGAACGACGCTTCGTTCAATGACACTGATTGGCGGGGCAGAATGACTTGCCCCGTCAATCAGTACCTTTCAAGCACGGTAGCGGCGTGATGACGTCATCGTGCCGCTAGCGTCATTGAAAGGCGATGATTGGCGGAGCAAGTCATTTTGCTCCGCCAATCAGTGTCATTGTAAGGTGCTGAATGCATGTATTTGGCTGTCGCTAGCACCGGGGCCCCCTCCGGTGCTAGCGACGCCTACGGGCATGAGAGGGCTCGGCGGCGGGCCCCGTAGTAGCAGCGCTACCGCTGTAGCAGCCATAACGGCTGCTAGCGGCGCCACCGGGCATATGGGGGGCGTGTCAGCTGGTACCGCAGTAGTTATGCCACTGGCAGTGCCCTCTTTCAACAAGATAATGCCCCCGCCACACTGCAGACATTGGTCAGGAATGATGAGGAACATGACAAAAGACTTCAAGGTGATGACTTGTCTCCAAATTTCTGAGATCTTAACCCATTCGATCATCTGTGGGATGTGCTGTAAAAAGTCTGATCCATGGAGGCCGCAACTCACAACTTACAGGATCTGCTGCTAATGTCTTGTACCAGATACCACAGGAACTTCAGACTTCTTGTGGAGTCCATGTCTCGATGGGTCATAACTGTTTTGGGGGCACAAGTGAACCTACACAATACTAGGCAATATTAGGCAGGTGGTTTTGATGTTATGGCTGACATGTTGGCGCTATATAAGTATAGCGTCCACGGCCGCGGACCATCGGGATTACTCACCCCCCGCCGGCTGCAGCCGTGGATCTGTGAGCACTGGCCCGCATCTGCTGCCCAGGAGACACCAGGCTCACTTCCGCTCATTTCTACTGTGTCCCATAGGGTGCGCACGCAAGCTCGTGCCCGGCCTTAAAGGGCCAGCATGCACATGCAAATAATCATCATCAAATAATCATCAATTAACCCATGATCACACTGGACTATAAAAAGGGCTCTGCCCATTCACTCATTGCCTGAGCATTGTTGTGTTTACCCGTTTTAGTCTTGCAAATGGTGCTTTAGTGTTATCCTGTTCCCAGTGTTACTGTACCTGCTACCTGTATCCTGTATCCCGTGCTACCGTTGTTCCTGTGCCTTAGAAAATTGGAGTCATGTTGTGCCATCGGTCACGTGTGCTGTATTACACCATGCCTGGTGTCTGCTGCCAAGGTCACATCTGAGCCTAGCCGTTACTACTGTCTGAACTGCTACAGGTACCTTTGTGCTTGGACTATATAGATATTGACTTGGTACACAGTTTGGCCAGCTGCTATCCCACTACGTTGGTGCGGCCCAGTGGGTCCACATACCCACAGATCATGACAGTACGCTCAGGCCATGAACCCCGCTGGTCAACCCACGACTGTGACGACATCACAAGCCATGCAGGCGGATATGCTAGTCTGTCAATTACGACAGGACCAACTCCTCCAGGCGGTGAATGCCATTGCACATCGGCTGGATGCACAAGCTACAGTCATCTCAGCATCCATTCCTGTTGCTCCGGCTGTTTCTCCTGCTACACCTCCAGTCAGTACCAGTGCTGACTCATGATTCCAGTTGCCACTACCTCCTTGCTACGACGGAGACACGAGTACCTGCAGGGGATATCTGAACCAGTACCAGATCCACTTCAGTCTACATGCCAGAGCATTTCCTACTGATGGAGCAAGGATCGCATTTATAGTCTCACTCCTTACTGGCAAGGCCCTAGCATGGGCAAACCCTATATGGGACCAGAGTCCCGTGACTTCGATTGTTTCCTACAGACTTTTCGCACTGTATTTGAGGAACCTGGAAGAGTCTACTCAGTAGCTGCATCTCTTCTGACCCTTCGACCAGGGGGACACCTCCGTCGATGAGTACGCCATTCAGTTCCACACCCTGGTGGCAGAAATGTCCTGGAACAACGAGGCCTTGGTAACTACATTCTGGCAGGGACTGTCTCCTAAAATTAAAGACGAGCTTGTCGCTCATGATCTGCCACCTACCCTGGATGACCTCATACTTCTAGCCACCCCGATTGACATGATGATCCGGGAGCGATCCCAAGAGGTTCGTCGGGAGAGAAGATTCCCTAAGCTGGCTCCTATCTTCCAGCAATCCCTGTTGCCCTGACCAGTTGTCCCACCAGAGGAGCCTATGCAGATGAACCGGCTCAAACTGTCTGCGCAGGAGAAACACCGCAGACGCACTTCAGGACTTTGTCTGTATTGCGGCCTCGGAGTCCATCTTGTGCGTTTGTGCCCTCAGAAGCTAAATAAATTCCAATGTCTAGGATTGGTTGGAGAGACAACCCTAGGTGGAACAGCGCTAGATAGAAAGTTCTCCTCTAAACTGTCCATTCCTGTGACCATAGTGTCTAGTGAAAAGACGCATCGGGTCTTTGCATACCTGTCTGCTGCAAACTTCATCCAAAAAAACCTAGTGGATCTTCTCCAGTTGCCCACAGTCCCTCTGTAAACATCTTAAGCTGTTGCCTCGGTGAATGGACTGCCTCTGCCCGACCCGATCGTATCTGAAACTAAGCCGCTGAAGCTCCAACTTGGTGCCCTTCATTCGGAACTAATTTTGTTTCTTGTTTTGCCTAAAGCCGTCTATCCTGTCCTACTGGGCCTGCCTTGGCTCCGACTACATGCCCCAGTGCTGGCCTGGAATTCCGGAGAAGTTCTCTAATGGAGTTCCAAATGTCGCAGCCGCTGTCTGTTACACATCCAGCCTCCTCTGCCTCAGTCATTGGCAGGATTACCCTCTCATTTCTCTCAGTTTGCGGATGTCTTCAGCAAGAAGGAGGCTGAGACGCTTTCTCCACACCAGGCTTATGACTGCCCCGTTGAACTGGTTCCAACTGCATTACCACCACCCCGTGGTCGGGTATACCCTCTCTCCTTGCCAGAGACTCAGTCTATGTCGGCCTATCTCAAGGAGAATCTGGAGAGTGCTTACATACAAAAATCCTCTTCCTCGGCCAAGGCCGGGTTCTTCTTTTTCAAGAAAAACGACGGATCTCTTCGGCCTTGCATTGACAACCGTGGTCTCAATCAAGTCACGGTCAAGAACAAATATCTGTTGCCACTAATTTCCGAACTATTTGACCGCATACGAGGAGCCAAGATCTTCTCTAAACTAGACTTGCATGGGGCTTACAATTTGATCCAAATCCGTCAAGGTGATGAGTGGAAGACGGCGTTTAACACTCGAGATTGGCACTATGAATATCTGGTGATGCCCTTCGGTCTGTGTAACGCTCCCGCTGTCTTCCAGGAATTCATCAATGATAACTTCTGAGATCTCCTCTATGTCTGTGTTGTGGTCTATCTTGATGATATTCTGATTTTCTCTCCAGATCCGATGACTCATCGGAGGCATGTCCATCAAGTTCTACTGCGATTAAAGGAGAATTGTCCGTATGCCAAGATGGAGAATTGCGTCTTTGAAAAGAACTCTCTGCCCTTCCTGGGTTACATCATCTCGGATCAAGGTCTCAAGATGGATCCTGAGAAAGTAAAGTCCATCCTGGAATGGCCACATCCTCATCGCGTTGTTGTGTTTACATGTGTTAGTCTTGCAAATAGTCCCTTAGTGTTATCCTGTTCCCAGTGTTCCCGTACCTGCTACCTGTATCCTGTATCCCGTGCTACCGTAGTTCCTGTGCCTTCGAAAGTTGGAGTCGTGTTGTGCCATCAGCAACGCCTGGTGTCTGCTGCCAAGGTCCCATCTGAGCCTAGCCATTACTACTGTCTGAACTGCTACAGGTACCCTTGTGCTTGGACTATAAAGACATTGACTTAGTGCACTGTTTGGCCAGCTGCTATCCCGTTGCAGCTGTACGGCCAAGTGGGTCCAGATACCCACAGATCGTGACAATAAGCATATTCGATGGATGTGGCAGATGATGTCCATGGGAAGTTCCATGTACATCAACTATTATGTGTTTACATCAGTTTTTTTTTTATTACCGGTCACATACATTCCAGACTAATCTTTGAGTTTCTGTTCGATCAGACAGTATGTCCCCATTCTTTACCCTGTTTAACTCCGCGTTACTTCTGGTAATGGATGTTTAGTTGTTATAACGGATAATTACTTTACTTGTAAATAGAGAGAATTATGTGTTAATGAACAACATTAGTTTACGATAAACCTTATCCATCTGTTCCGCAGCTATTTCCAAATGCAGACAGAACATGTTTCACCGCGGCGTCATAAAAAATGTAAGATCTCACAGACGTAAAGGCATTTGTACTCCTTAGCCAAAGCGCCACACATCTGCTATATCCAAATACCAGGCACGGAAATGGAGGAACTGTTCTTCTCTGCCACATATTATGAATTGTCTCAGACAGTCAAAGGATAACAGATTTATTGCTGCTGATGAATGACACCTTGTTCATGGCAGTCTTGGAATTGGTTGATAGTAGAAAAAAAATTAAGAGATGAATAGATAGATATGAGTTACATAGATAGATAGGTAGATAGATAGATAGATAGATAGATAGATAGATAGATAGATAGATAGATAGATAGATAGATAGATAGATAGATAGATAGATAGATAGATAGATAGATAGATAGATAGATAGATAGATAGATGATAGATAGATAGATAGATAGATAGATAGATAGATAGATAGATAGATAGATAGATAGATAGATAGATAGATAGATAGATAGATAGATATGAGATAGATAGATAGATAGATAGATAGATAGATAGATAGATAGATAGATAGATAGATAGATAGATAGATAGATAGATAGATAGATAGATAGATATGAGATAGATAGATAGATAGATAGATAGATAGATAGATAGATAGATAGATAGATAGATAGATAGATAGATAGATAGATAGATAGATAGATAGAACTGAGTCCGGAAGAGACGATTACGTTCTGAGTTCATAGTGAACACTTATATGTAGGTACAGAAGTTTTTGCAAATGTCACAATTTACGTCTAGATTTTTTCTGCATGTGGTGCATTTCTCATGTCATGTTTAAGCATTTCCCTACCAATTGTGCTTGTCATTTTGTCACTTATAAAATGTAATGACATGTAATTTGACCGAGGGCCGACAAGCGTTTGAATGTAACTGCACCTGACAAGACTTCCACCTTCTCGTTCAGTTCTCGGTTTTCACTTCCCAAAATTCTAATTTCCATTAAGCAACAAAAGCTGCAGAACTGCAAGTTAAGAGAGGTCGGCTGATTGAGCGGCGCTTCAACCATCACGGGATTATTGTAGATCATTTTCAGCTGCTATAATTTACCTTAGAATAACTCTGGTTGGCAGAGGTAGCGGCATATGCCCATCTCCTCCGCTAATTCTAAGGCCAATACGTTCCAGATGTTGCTTTGAATGTGCCAAGAGATACAGAAATGAAAATGCAACAGGGAGACTTCATTAAAATTGAAACATATCGTGATAACGTAGCGGACGAGAAGCTTCACAATTTCATGGTGAGAACTGACCATCTGGAAAAAGGATAGAAAAATCTTCAATTCTGCCTAGTACGTAATCACTTGTTACACGAGGGGCGTATCTATAGTGGGTAGCGGTAGAGGTAGCAGCCGCATTCGAGCCCTGGTGCCTGAGGGGGGTCATAGGCCTTATGCCGCATAAGAAAAAAGATTTCACATTGGGCCCCAGGAGAATCATGTTATGCTTCACACCATATGCCCGGAACTTTCTAGATCTATTGAATTTTATGTACAGAGGGTCTCTGCTTCTATATATAAATGTATATCCCCCAATCAACATCTCAGCTCTATTAAGACACTGTAATAAACTTTATCTTAGCTGAGGTAGTCTGGGATTGTCATGAGCCTGGCGGAACGTATTGGATTCCTTTTGCCAGTTTAGGCTTAGCGCTAGCAATGTCGAAGTGTGGTCCTCTCCAGGGACCACCGATAGGTGGTATGTACTTCATGGACCTGCAGGTCGCGGCCCGCTCACTTCTCTCTGGAATTGGCTAGTTGGAGACAGACTGATGACGGGATGAGGATGCTTCGCTAAATCAAACTCCAAGAGAATCGGCAAACTAAGCCATGTTCAAAGTCCCAAGCAATAGTTCAGAAATGGAGTCACCAGCAAAGGTCATGTACACAAATGGTCAATCACAGGTACTGGAACAGGAGTGTTGGCGTCAGGATGGGACCTAATAGTCTGGCACCTGTTGGTGCTCAGAAAGACACTTATAAAGGCGGTCCAATGTAATCATGTGACACCAGAGGGAGGTCTTTCTAATTTGAAGGTAGTTCCTCACGCTCACCAGTAGAGGGAGCTCTGGCATGTAGCACCGCGCGTGGACCACTAGAGGGTCCTCTGGCATGTAGTTCTGCACGTTGTTCACTAGAGGAAGCTTTAGCATGTCGTACCATATCGCAACCATTAGAGGGAGCTATGGTGCTGGAAATGGCTAAAAGATTATGTCGGGAAGAGGAGGAGAGTCTGCTCAGGAGCTGGGACTGTCGGACATGGTATATATGTGCTTGGCGCCATTTTGTTACAAGGGATAGTCTTGGGTTTTGTGGAGATTTTGAGGTTTGATGAGCTGGAAAGGGCATCCGCTTTGGTATTTTTGGGTCCTGGATGGGCTTGATTGAGATACAGTCAGTTCTTATAATCAGTATAGATAGTCACGCGAATAACTGCTCCTTCCAACAAGTGCTTCCACTCGTCTAGGGCAAGCTTGATTGTAAAGGCATGTTCACACTGCGCTAAAAAAATATGATGCGTAAATGTGTCAAATACGCTAGCGTTTTTGTAAAGCGCTTAACAAATACAGGCGTTTTTTCCGCGTTTACAGGCTGTTTTTTTTACGTGTTTTGTGCGCGCTGTTTGCATGTTTTTTCCATGTAATTAGGACTCCTATTGAAAATCGGAACATAAAGCGCGTTTTCGGCACGTTTTATGCGCTATAGAATTTACCTGAAACTTTTTCTTTCAGAGACGTGTTTCTTCACATCTTTCGCGTATTTTGGCATGTAAAATGGCGCCAAATTATGCCCAAATACACGCCATGTGAAGAAGGTATAAGAAGATCTTTATTCACAATCTGTAATTCTTCTTCCGTGGGAGAAAATCTTTTGTAGAAAAAAACTTGCAGGGATGCGTCTTGCCAGTGGGATCCTGATGGGACCGAATTTTCCGTACCGCAAATGAGGCTGCGTCCACCTGTAGGAAAAAGAGCAGTGAGGCCTCAGGTTGGTTGAAAATTGGGGCAGGTAGAAGGATTTCTTTAGGTTGGATCAACTGATTTGCGAGAGAGAACTGTAACAAGCGCAACCAGATAAACCGCCAATAATAATTGGCGAATCCAAGAAATCATTGGTTGTCTTTTTTTTTTTTTCCTTATCAAATTTTTTTTATTAGAAAATAAAACAGAGCAGATAAAACATTTCACGAAATTGCAAAAGTTTGCACGCAGTGCAATACAATAAAGTCAAACTGTAGAAAATGTTACAGAGACATATGAACAATGGTAGGAGGTAGCCTCCCAAACATCAAAGTAATAGGAAGTAAATAATAAAATCTAATGGTAACTAACAGTACCAACAGAGGAATGTGTCCACACCCACCGCCGGAGGGAAGGATTATCAAACAGAGGAGTCAAAGGACACGGACGGTGAGCAAGGTCCAGGGTAACAATGATCCGCTCCCATACCACAAGAAACTGACGTGTGAGAAAAGGCAGAGAAGACGTTGGTCGCTGTGAGCCAGACAACCAAGGCAAAGAGGACAATGCAAGAGAGGACATATTATTCTCAATGCGCACCCATTGCTTACCCGCAGCCGCACGGTACCAATCCACCAACCTCATGAGGATCGCAGCTTGATGGTAATGCTTAAAGTCCAGCAAAACCCGCACCCCCCGCCACCTTGGGCCTACTGAGAACAGAAAATCTAATCCGAGGCTTAGAAGAGCCCCATACAAATTTGGTTATGGCCCTATGCAAGGTCTTAAAGAAGGACGCAGGAACCACAATGGGGACAGTTTGAAAAATGTACAGAAATTTAGGTAAAATATCCATTTTGACAGCGTTGATACGCACGAACCAAGACATGCGCCGACCCCCAAATACCTCCAACTCTCGCAAGGTACGCTGTAAGATAGGTGTGTAGTTCATGGTAAACAGGTCAGACAAATGTGTGGGGATATGTATCCGTAAATATTTTAAAGATGCAGTTTGCCACTTAAACAGGAAAACCCGAGCGAGATGAGCAGCTAGAGGGGCGTCCAGAGATACATTCAGCGCCTCCGATTTAGAATAGTTGACCTTGAAGTTACTCAAGTGACCAAATCGCTCAAACTCCCCAGTCCAAGATGGCAAAGAAATCATAGGAGTCGTAAGGTACACTAGAAGATCATCAGCGTACAGTGCTAACTTGTGATGCTGAGCACCAACACAAATGCCCTTAATGCTAGGGTTAATCCGCAGTGCCACAGCCAGGTGTTTCATGACTAACACATATAACATAGGCGAAAGTGGACACCCCTGTCTTGTTCCATTTGTAATAGGCAAAGAATCAGACAAAAGACCATTAACTCGTACCCGAGCTGTAGGCCTGTGATATAACGCCATAATCCGATCCACCATTGTAGAGCCAAGTCCGACCTGAGTCAAGTCACTGCGGAGAAACACCCAGTGTACCCTATCAAAACCTTTTTGGCATCGACAGAAAGTAGGCACATCGGTATCTTGCATGTCTGGCAATAGGATGTCAAAAGCAGGGTCTTGTTAGTATTATCCCGGGCTTCTCTACCACGCACAAATCCCACCTGATCATCCGCGACCAAGCCCGGTAATAACCAAGAACGTCTGGAGCCAATCAATTTCGCAAAGATTTTCACATCTACATTAATCAATGAAATGGGCCGAAAATTTGCACACATCGTGGGGTCCTTACCCAGTTTTGGTAGAAGAGTAATATGAGCCTCAAGAGACTGAGGCGCAAAGGGACAAGAGGAAGACACAGAGTTAAAGACTTTTGTAAAAAAGGGAGCAAGTTGATCTTGAACGTCTTATAAAATCTATTGTTGAACCCATCAGGTCCTGGACTTTTGCCCAAAGGAGAGTCCCCAATCGCCTGCAATACTTCCGATTCCAAAAATTCTTCCTCAAGTCCCAAGGCGTCCCAAGCCTCCAAAGACGGCAAGGCCGTGTCCTGTACATACTGATCAATTTTTCCCCGCAACGCATCATCCTGCATATCCTAAAAATGACCTTTGAGGTTATACAAAGTAGAATAATATTGTCTAAAACATTCAGTGATACCGACTGGGTCATGAACCTCGCCGCCAGTAGGAGACGCAATTTTAGGGATATAGGATGCTTGCGTACGGGGATGTAAAATCCGTGCTAAAGACCGACCACATTTATCCGAAAATTCGTTAGGAGTGTTTGCGCATCCGATCCTGAAATCTAGCATGCGATTGATCTAGCAAAGAACGCAGGGATTCTCGCGTTGTAGTGAGCTCAGAAAAAACCTGTGAGGAAGAAGGAGCACGCTTATGACTGGACTCCTACTCTCATATCCGCTCCAGGAGCCGTGCAAAAGCCACCCCTTTTTCCCTTTTCAAACGAGCCCCGTGCTGAATTAGGACACCTCTAACCACACACTTCAATGTCTCCCACTGTAAAGGTAACGGGGTAGAGTCATGAGCGTGCACAGCTAAATAAGAGCTAAGTGTATCTTTAAGAGCTGACATACACACTGTATCCCGCAAGAGATTATCATTAAGTTTCCAAGACTGGAAATTGGGCACCGAATCAGGGAAGGTAAGGGACAAAAAAAACGGTGCATGGTCCGACCAAAACATGGGACCCACCACAGAAGTAGGGCGCCAAGTAAGCAAGTGATGGCTAACAAGAAAGGCATCTAAACGACTGTACATATTGTGCAACGGAGAGAAATAAGTATATTCTCGTACCTGAGGATGGAGAACCCTCCACACGTCAATCAATTGCACAGAGTGCATCGTAGTCTTCAAGGCCGCCAATTGCGTCTTAGGAACAGCAGAAATGCCCGAGGAGGTATCAAGCCTGGAGTCAAATGTCAAATTAAAGTCACCTCCCACAAGTAAAACACCTTCCGAAAACTCTTCTAATTTCCTGAGAAATACACGGCACACCCGAGCCTGATCCTGATTAGGAAGATAAAAGTTAGCCAACGTGAAAATCTTATTCTTAATAGACAACTTAAGAAAGACAAACCGACCACCTGGGTCAATCAGGACATCAATGGTCTTATGAGAAAGTGATTTGTGGACACATATACTAGCCCCTTTGGATTTAGCTTCCGGGTTGGCACTGTGAAACCAAACCGGATAATACCGATTAGTAAACTGTGGTGTATGGCCCACCTGAAAATGGGTTTCCTGTAGGAACAGGATATGCACCCGCTCTTTGTGCATGTGATACAGTACTTGTGAGCGTTTTTCAGGGACATTAAGGCTATGTTCACACGGAGTATTTTGGGGGAGGAATATCTGCCTCAAAATTCCGTTTGGAACTTTGAGGCAGATTTTCCTCTCCCTGCACGCCGATTTTTGCTGCGATTTTCGCGCCGTTTTTCGCCCGCGGCCATTGAGCGCCGCGGGCATAAAACAGCGCGAAATTCGCTTTCTCTGCCTCCCATTGAAGTCAATGGGAGGTCAGAGGCGGAAGCGCCCGAAGATAGGGCATGTCGCTTCTTTTTCCCGCGAGGCAGTTTTACTGCTCGCGGGAAAAAGACGCCGACGCCTCCCATTGAAATCAATGGGAGGCGTTCTCGGGCCGTTTTTGCCGAGTTTTGCGACGCGGTTTCCGCGTCAAAAAACTCGGCAAAATACTCCGTGTGAACATAGCCTAAACCCTCTAACATTAAAGGTACAGACTTTCAACTGTGCCATCTCACAGTACTCAGGATGAGCAAGCCAATACTGTGTACTAATGCAACAAAGACAAAGACAAGACAAACCAGGAAGGGATAACACGACAACAAAGACAAACAGAACGGGTGAAATGATCACCCACTCCCTGAACTAATCAAGGAGAAACAATCCAAATACAGTAAACACCGGATACAACCAGTGAGTCCCTAAGAAGAGAAGTGTCAGGACAAGGTCTAGCCAGCGCCCTGCACCCCCCAACCCAGCAATAATATGAAACATAGCTGAATTGATAAGAGATAAATGAAAAAGTAAAAAAAAAAAAAAAGAAAAGGAAAAGGAAAGGAAACCCAGTGACGTAATATTAGGGCCAAAGACCAATGACAGAAAGCATACAGTATAAGGCACATGACATGGTCAGAAACAGACAGAAAACCCCAGTAAAGAACCACACACCATACAGTTATTGATAACATAAATGTACGTTAAGGCAACTAAAAGTATTAAGTAAACATTCACATGGGATTAATGTCGACAGCCCAGCAGGAGCCATAAATCAACAAGAAATGGCAAGAACATAAAGTCCACCTAAAATAAAAAAGAAAATTAAGCAGGCAACAGATTCATCATAGGAACATGTAAGCAGCAAACAACAGCCTCACAGGGCGGAGGCCAAATTGAAGATCCAACAGCAGACCGCAAAATAGACTTCAGGAAGGAATCATAGCGGATCAGCATCATGCCTCATAGGAGATGCAGGGGAGCGGCCACGCCTCCGTGATCGTGGACGCGGGGGGCAGCTGAGGACCATAAGGCCATTCAGGTATAAAGATTCGCGGCAAATGAAGAGCAGCACAAAAATCCGGAATATCCCCGGGATCTCGAATAATCAGCAACCCGCCATCTTTCCGAACCTGTAACTGAAAGGGGTGGCCCCAAGAGTAAGAAATCTCATGCTCTCTCAGCACATGCAGCAAAGGACTCAGCACTCTTCGTTTGTCTAAAGTCATCCTAGACAAATCAGACAGGAGTTGAATCTTGACACCATTGAAGAAAACGTCGCCTTTATCAAGTGCCTTCCTCATAATCTGTTCTATGAGAGCGAAGAAGTGAACACGGCAGAAGACATCTCTAGTCCTGTCAGGATCCGGATTACGAGGATCAAGAATTCTGTGAGCTCTATCCAACTCCAGAGGATCACCAGCAGGGCGCTCCAGTAAGGAGTTAAAGAGGCTCTGTCACCACATTATAAGTGCCCTGTCTCCTACATAAGGAGATCGGCGCTGTAATGTAGGTGACAGTAATGCTTTTTATTTAAAAAAAACGATCTATTTTCACAACGTTAGGAGCGATTTTGGTTTATGCTAATGAGTTGCTTAATGCCCAAGTGGGCGTGTTTTTACTTTCGACCAAGTGGGCGTTGTACAGAGGAGTGTATGACGCTGACCAATCAGCATCATGCACTCCTCTCCATTCATTTACACTGCACTAATGATATAGTTATATCACTATGTGCAGCCTCATACACAAGCCCTAACATTACTAGTGTCCTGATAATGAATACACATGACCATCCAGCCTGGACGTCATGTGTACTCACAATCCTGACACTTCTGACTCTTTTTTGTGAGATTCCGGCAAGTGAAACCAAATCTCGTTTAGCTCCAAGGTATTTATCTAGGGCTGTAGTGAGTATTTTGACCCCACAGTTTTTTGCTAAATTTAATGCATAGCAGGTGAAATAAAAAAAACAAAACACTTTTTATATAAAAGTATCAGTTTGAAGACCGATTTCTTTGTAAAGCGAACATGAGAATGAAGAAACACACCCCAAAATCTATCACCCTGTTTCTCCTGTTTTCAAAAATGCCCCCATTGTGACCCTAATGCGTTGCCTGGACACACGGCAGGGACTGAAAGGAAGGGAGCACCCGGAGGCATTCAGGTCTCATATTTTGCTTGAAAATGTTTTAGGCCCCACTGTACATTTGGAGAGGTTTTGAACTACCAGAACGATAGAAACTCCCCATAAACGACCCCATTTAGAAAACTAGACCCCATAAGGTATTTATCTAGGGATGTAGTGAGTATTTTGACCCCACAGTTTTTTGCTAAATTTAATGCATAGCAGGTGAAATAAAAAAAAAACAACACTTTTTATATAAAAGTATCACTTTGAAGACCGATTTCTTTGTAAAGCGACCATGAGAATGAAGAAACACACCCCAAAATCTATCACCCTGTTTCTCCTGTTTTCAAAAATGCCCCCATTGTGACCCTAATGCGTTGCCTGGACACACGGCAGGGCCCGAAAGGAGGGAGCACCCGAAGACTTTCAGGACACACATTTTGCTTGAAAATGGGAGGATTCTACTTTTCTAGATTGAGAAATACACATTTATAGAGGCACTGAGCTGCCAAAAAGATAGAAACTCCCCATAAAGGTATTCATCTAGGTGTGTACTAAGTATTTTGACGCCACAGTTTTCGCAGGAATTAATGCAAAGCAGGTGGAAAGAACATTTTATTTCACTTTTTTTCACAAATGTGTCATTTTAAGGTCAGATTTCTTGTACAGAGGACATGAGAATAAGGAAATGCACCAGAAAATGTATCACCCTGTTTCTCCTGTGTTCAAAAATATCCCCATTGTGGCCCTAATGTGTTTCCTGGACACACGGCAGGACCCAAAAGGAAGGGAGCACCCGGAGGCTTTCAGGACCCACATTTTGCTTGAAAATGGGAGGATTCTACTTTTCTAGATTGAGAAATATATGTCCCTAACAGTTTCTACACCCTATGACTATGTCGTGCTAAGAAAGCAGCTGTCCTGAAATCATGTCAGTCCATAGACATTATGTATATCAACCCGCTCTGATATATAGTAAGTTAGAGTGGGAAAATGTATTAAACTGTTGGCGGAAAAAGGCAATATATCCAAAAAAAAGGATGAAGAATGTATCCAGCTATGTGGAAAACTAGAGCATGTTCACGGGATGAAAGAAAATTTGTAGGGCTGTAATGACTTTATTATTCAAAGTGACTGGTCATACGACGTCTCTTTAGCCCCATCAATCCCTATATAAGGGACGAATGCGCCAAGTGACGCGGTACACCATAACAAGCCCCTGCCCGGCAAGGTAGGAACCGCCATGTGCACAAAACAACCAATCACCTGTAGAATATATAAAGGGGCAGTGTCCCACACCGTATGTATAGATACAGTAAAGGACCACTACTCCCCAAATTAATGTCGCTATTTCTAGAAGTATTGTCGGGTGTAAGAGGTCCACCAAAAACCCGAACAAAACTGTAATAAAGCCCATAGTGTATTAGAAATCCTCAGAATAAAAAGAAAAAATTATGCCGTATCCCCAGTGAGTAACAGCTATTTATGGCAGGACATAGTCATAACGGAAAAGGAAATAAAAAGCTTTCAGGGCACAATTTTATCTTGAATGAATTTCAGGGCCTTATTCCACTTTCTATAACTGGGTTATATCCCAAAATGACTCAGTCTAGAAAAGTATATTTCCCTCCCTCCCAAAAAAAGTGATTAAAAAAAAGAAATCTCTAAAAGAACCCTAAATTTTGGCATCTCCTAAATATACAGCGAAGCTGCTTCCCTAAAAAAAAAAAAAAAAAAAAAAAAGAAGAGGTGTACAGAAAAATAAAATCCTAAATAAATCCTGCATTTTAACTTTTATAGCTCACAAAAGAAAATTAGTAATGTGCGACGGTATGATAGATTTCAAAACAGGGACTTATGCATAGACCAGGGTTGGAAGGACAAGCGGAACAATAATATCGTGACTCACTTCGCTGTCCTCGTTTGCTGCAGACCCGACACCGTTTTTTGGGGTATTTTTGGTTAGATGTTGAAGGAATGGGGTGTAAAACATTTTTTTCAACAAGTCGGCGTACATCCTCTGACTCATGGACTACTCTCTGGTCTGCAGATTGAAATAGGAGATCTTCAATCACTTTCTCCTGAAATTCAAAGAATGTCGCCCTGCCCGCTGATTTTTTGTACAGGACAAATGCATTGCGCATTGCAACCTGGATGAGGTATATTGCCACTTTCTTATACCACGTTCTGGTTTTCCTTTTAACCAGATAAGGTTGTAACATCTGGTCGCACAAATCTACCCCACCCATGAATTTGTTATAGCCGATGACACACACAGGCTTTTGTCTCTCTGCAGAGGCCCCACGTTCTCTAACAGTTGCTGTTGCACTTGTATGGACAGTGCTGATCATGTCGACGTCCTTGCGGTCACGAAATTTTAAAGCCAGCATCTTCTCAATTTGAAAAGCGCATGACTCTCCCTTTCGTAGTTTTTTTATCCACAAGTTGACGTGGGAAACCTTTGCGATTCCTGCGTATTGTGCCACAGGCTCCGGTGTTGGCACAATGAAGGGCGCTAAAAATGGCACACTGGTATAAAAACTGTCCGTGTATACATGATACCCCTTGTGTAGGAAAGGGCCAATTAAATCCCACACAATCTTACCAGTGGTACCAATATAAGGAGGGCACCCTGGTGGATTGAAATCACTGTCCTTACCCTCGTAGATCTTAAATGCACATGTGTAGCCAGTAGTGCTTTCACATAATTAGTAGATCTTTACCCCGTATTTTGCACTTTTTGAGGGTATGAATTGGCGGAATGAGAGACGCCCTTTGAAATTCATTAGCGATTCATCCACTGCTAAATTTTGTTCAGGGGTATATGCTCCTAAAAAGGAGGAATTAAGAAAATTTAGCAAAGGCCTTAATTTATACAGCCGGTCACGGCTTCTGTCGCTGGAAGGGGGTGCCTGTAGGTTGTCACTAAAGTGGAGAAATCGCATAAGTATTTCGTACCTACTGCGTGACATAATGCCAGAAAAAATGGGGGTGGCATGTATAGGGCTTGATGCCCAATATGACCTAATAGAGGTTTTTTTTATAATTCCCATGTTAAGGGTGAGGCCCAGATTTTTTTTTATTTCCGTTGCATTTGTGGGATTCCACAACCTGGCATAAGGTGACGGAGGCTTATTGGCAATGTACTGCCTGGCATACAAATTTGTTTCATGCACAAAATGTTCCAAAACTTGGTCCGTAATAAAAATATTTAAATAATTTAGTGGTGAAAAATTACTGACATTGGGACTTATGCCAGGAGTAGCAATAAAGTCATTTATGGTGGGAGAAAATAAACTCGTGGGTTCCCACACTAAATCGGTTTGGTGGGGTTGTGCAATTTCAGGGGCTGCACTTTGAACGGACGTTGTGGCAACTGCACCGTCTCCCATATCACTGGTGCTGGGTCTCATATCCATAGAATCCCTTGAAGCGACACTTTCGCTGTCGCTTTCAAGTAAAAGCTCAACTTCAGATGCAGAATCCGTATCTGAGCATAGCATCTGATAGACTTCCTCAACGCTGTATCTTCTGGCAGCCATAATGATAATACAGTCTAAACCGCAAATAATAAATGGAACTAGCGGTTTACATTTTTTTATCAACTAAGAACACTAAAGGAATGAAACTTTTTTTTTTTGCCGTTTTTTTTTTTCAAACCTAAACCTAAACCCTATGCCTAACACAAACCGTAAACCCAAGCCCAGAACAGCACCCTACGCCGTCTAACAGCGTACACGCCGTCTAACAGCGTACCCTAAAAAGAAAGTAGTTTATAGTGCGATTCTTAGTATATACAGTAAATATACTTATATTTATATATATATGTATATACTATATACTATAAAATACTGAAAAAATTGTTGTTGTTTTTTTTAAACTGTGTGAGGAACAAGTGATTTTGTGTGGGGACACTGACACACTTGTATCTGTTTCTCTCCACAGCTAGAACAGAGTGAGGAGAAACAGATACATGTTTTTACTTTTATTTTACAGTAGTGATCACTATGATTGGATCTCATAGTGAACAAAAAAGATCAGGAACCAATACTATTGGCTCCTGATCACTGCTCTAAGAGCAGAGCTGGTAGCAACAGCTCATTCTTAGAGCATGAGCTGTCATTTAGACACTCCCGGCGGCTCTGTACACAGTAACAGCATGTGACCGCTGTGATTGGCTGTCACAGCGATCACATGCTGTTACGACGAAATCGGCAGGTCCTGATGGCTGCACTAAGAACCGGACCTGTTACTTACAGTCGGTTTTTAGTGCAGACTTCACCAGGGTTCCGCTAAACCCCCTCTACTACAGCGACGCCAAAAGGCGTCGTTGTAGACTGAGTACATGCACCGCCTGACGTCAAAAGACGGTGAGCGGTCGTTAAGGGGTTAACCATCGACTGTAAAGTGGGTATAAGTTGCCCAGGAGAGACATCTTCAGGAATGCCCCGGAGTCGAATATTGTTACGACGGTTCCGGTTTTCATGGTCCTCCGACAGATTAAAAAGCAAGTGAATCTGGTGGGAGTGTTGATCCAAACGATCTGCATGTGAAACCTGTTGCACTGAGACAGATGAGATATCTCCTTCCATACGCTGTACTTGATCAGACAAGTGAGAGAGATTAGTAGTGAGAGATTGAATCTCAGATTTATAAGTGGTCTCCAAGCGGTTAATATAACGCTCCATGTCCTGTTTAGTAGGTAAAGCAGACAACTGTAGCCGCAATCCCTGTAAATCATCCCTTGGGGCGGTTAGACTGTGAGACAAGTGACCTGCTGTATCCCTGGAGGAGATGGGAGGCAATGACGAAGGCCCCGGCATAGAAGAGGAGAAAGTAGGGGAGACCCGGCCGCCATGACAGGCACCACGTGGCGAGCGATCCATAGCGGGAGACGCCATGACAGTTCCAAGAGAACTCAGCTCACCCCCAGCCAGCAGGGGTGGAAACTGTCCCACAGGACCACAGGGAGAAGAAAGGGTACAGCCGGTACCTGGAGCAGCAGCGATGGCCGCAGATGTAAGCCCCTCAGCAAGCGGAGTCTCTCCGCCATCTTGTCTCCCCTCTGGCGGCGCCATCTTGGAAGGAGCTCCAGCAGCAGCGTCCGTAAGGAAATGCTGAATTGAGCCGGCCGACGACATCTGCCTCGTCTGATATGGGGTCCCAGAGGTTGCCTTGGATTTCCTCACAATCAGGTAAGTGAACTTCAGCTTCTAAATAAATTCACATAAATTCACAGTTCTCACAGTAAAGAAGGCTTGTCGCCTCTGCAGGTTGAACCTTTTTTTCTCCAGACGGAGGGAGTGCCCCCTTGTTTTTTGAGGGGGTTTTACATGGAGCAGGATCTCACCATCATTTTTTGTATACGCCATTAATATATTTATATAAGTTACTCATGTCCCCCCTTTTTTCAAGGCTAAATATGTTTAATTCTATTAATCTTTCCTCATAACTTAGATTCTCCGCGCCCCTAATTAGCTTCTTTGCTTTTCTTTGTATTTGTCATCCTTTCTATGAACTGGAGCCCAGAACTGAACTGCATATTCTAGATGAGGCCCAACTAATGCTTTGTAAAGTGGTAATATTACATCCCTGTCCCGTGAGTCCATGCATCTATAATACACAACATTATCCTGCTGGCCTTAGAAGCAGCTGATTGACATTGTGCTGTTATTTAGTCTATGATCTACGAGTACACCCAGATCCTTCGCAACAAGTGACTCCCCCAGTGTAGCTCCCCCTAGGACATATGATGCATGCAGATTGTTGGTATCCAGATGCATAACTTTACATTAAACCTCATTTGCCAAGTGGATGCCCAAACACTCAGTGTGTCCAAATCAGCTTGTAATTTACGAACATCTTCCATAGATTGAACTATATTACATACACTACCGTTCAAAAGTTTGGGGTCACCCAGACAATTTTGTGTTTTTCATGAAAACTCACACTTATATTTATCAAATTAGTTGCAAAATGACTAGAAAATATAGTCAAGACATTGACAAGCTTAGAAATAATGATTTTTATTTGAAATAATAATTTTCTCCTTCAAACTTTGCTTTGGTCTTGGAATGCTCCATTTGCAGCAATTCCAGCATTGCAGACCTTTGGCATTCTAGCTGTTAATTTGCTGAGGTAATCGGGAGAAATTTCACCCCATGCTTCCAGAGGCCCCTCCCACAAGTTGGATTGGCTTGATGGGCACTTCTTGCGTACCATACGGTCAAGCTGCTCCCACAACAGCTCTAAGGGGTTGAGATCTGGTGACTGCGCTGGCCACTCCATTACAGATAGAATACCAGCTGCCGGCTTCTTCCCTAAATAGTTCTTGCATCATTTGGAGGTGGGCTTTGGGTCATTGTCCTGTTGTAGGATGAAATTGGCTCCAATCAAGCGCTGTCTACAGGGTATGGCATGGCGTTGCAAAATGGAGTGATAGCCTTCCTTATTCAAAATCCCTTTTACCTTGTAGAAATCTCCCACTTTACCAGCACCAAAGCAACCCCAGACCATCACATTACCTCCACCATGCTTGACAGATGGTGTCAGGCACTCTTCCAGCATCTTTTCAGTTGTTCTGTGTCTCACAAATGATCATCTGTGTGATCCAAACACCTCAAACGTCGATTCGTCTGTCCATAACACTTTTTTCCAATCTTCCTCTGTCCAATGTCGGTGTGCTTTTGCCCATATTAATCTTTTCCTTTTATTAGCCAGTCTCAGATATGGCTTTTTCTTTGCCACTCTGCCCTGAAGGCCAGCATCCCGGAGTCACCTCGTCACTGTAGACGTTGACACTGGTGTTTTGCGGGTACTATTTAATGAAGCTGCCAGTTGAGGACCTGTGAGGCGTCTATTTCTCAAACTAGAGACTCTATTGTACTTGTCTTGTTGCTCAGTTGTGCAGCGGGGCCTCCCACTTCCCTTTCTACTCTGGTTAGAGCCTGTTTGTGCTGTCCTCTGAAGGGAGTAGTACACACCGTTGTAGGTAATCTTCAGTTTCTTGGCAATTCTCGCATGGAATAGGCTTCATTTCTAAGAACAAGAATAGACTGTCGAGTTTCGCATGAAAGCTCTCTTTTTCTAGCCAGAGTTTAATCGAACCCACAAATGTAATGCTCCAGATTCTCAACTAGCTCAAAGGAAGGTCAGTTTTATAGCTCCTCTAAACAGCAAAACTGTTTACAGCGGTGCTAACATAATTGCACAAGGGTTTTCAAGTGTTTTCTAATCATCCATTAGCCTTCTAACACAGTTAGCAAACACAATGTACCATTAGAACACTGGAGTGATGGTTGCTGGAAATGGGCCTCTATACACCTATGTAGTTATTGCATTAAAAACCAGACGTTTGCAGCTAGAATAGTCATTTAGCACATTAACAATGTATAGAGTGTATTTCTGATTAATTTAATGTTACCTTCATTGAAAAAAACTGTGCTTTTCTTTAAAAAATAAGGAAATTTCTAAGTGACCCTAAACTTTTGAACGGTAGTGTAGCTTGGTGTCGTCTGCAAAAATAGAAACAGACATGCTCCCAATGACTGAATGAACGGGAGTAGATGAGGATGTCATCACGATATACAAAAGCAATTTTATACAGCATTTCCCGGAATATTTCATTTGTAACAATTTGTAATCCGTAGGTGCATTGCTTACACTGAAGGGGCATTACTAAATACTCATGTTGGCAATCAGGAGTATTAACCCCTTAATAGCAATAGCAACTGCGGCATTTAAATGACTACAAACAGGGGGCGACCCCCTGTAATGTTCCAACGCCCCCCCTCCTCCGTCAAAGTTTTTTTAATAAATTAAAAAAAAAAAAGTTTAAAAAACTTTCCCTCAAGCACAATGTCAAATGTTTTAAAATTAACATAACTGATATCGACGCATCCGTAAAAGTCTGAACTACTACAAGTTATCATTATTTAGTTCGCACGGGGAACGCCGTAAAAAAATAATATATTAACAATGTCAGTATTTATAATAATAATAATAATCTTTATTTATATAGCGCCAACACTTTACGCAGCACTTTACAATTTAGAGGGAACATGAAACAAACAATATCAGACATTACATAGTGACAAAGTTCATTTACAATTCAAACCTGGGGAGTGAGGACCCTGCTCGCAAGAGCTTACAATCTATGAGGACATAAGGGAGACACAAAGTGTAATAGTGTTTGTTCTGTACAATGGTCCGGCCATTTTTATACACATGCGGTGGTAACATAAAGCTGCACAGCCGGTCACCAGCCAGTATCCGTGTATGACGGACATGAAGAGAAGGAGTGTGAGGGAATTTTATTCTGATGACTAATCTAAAAGGAGGGCCATGGAAAGGAGTCAGATTAGGGAATGTTATAGGCCGGTCTAAATAGATGTGTTTTCAGGGCACGTTTAAAACTGTGGATATTGGGAATTAATCGGATTGTCTGGGGTAGCGCATTCCAGAGGACGGGTGCAGCACGAGAGAAATCTTGGAGACGGGAGTGGGAGGTTCGGATTATGGAGGATTTTAATCTAAGGTCGTTGGCAGAACGTAGAGGTGGTAGACAGAGATGAGGGAGGAGATGTAAGGAGGTGCAGCACTGTGGAAAGCTTTGTGGGTGAGAGTAAAAAGTTTGAATTTTATTCGGAAGGGGATGGGCAACCAGTGCAGTGACTGGCACAGATTAGAGGCGTTGGTGTAGCGGTTGGTCATAAAGATGAGCCTGGCTGCTGCATTGAGGATAGATTGGAGAGGGGAGAGTTTAGTGAGGGGAAGACCGACTAGTAATGAGTTACAGTGGTCAAGACGAGAGTGAATCAGAGCAACAATGAGAGTTTTGGCAGTTTCCTCCGTAAGAAAAGAGCGGATTCTGGAGATGTTTTTGAGGTGAAAATGACAGGAGCGTGAAAGTGATTGTATGTGAGGAGTAAAGGAAAGATCTGAGTCAAAAATAACCCTGAGACAGCGGGCGTGCTGCTTAGGAGTGATGATAGTGATAGAGACAGCGGGCGTGCTGATTAGGAGTTATGATAGAGACAGCGGGCGTGCTGCCCGGGAGTTATGATAGAGACAGCGGGCGTGCTGCTTAGGAGTGATGGTAGTGCCACACACAGAGATGGAGACATCAGGTTTAGGGAGGTTAGTAGATGGTGGGAACACAAGGAGCTCAGTTTTAGAAAGATTCAGTTTCAGATAGAGAGAGGACATGATGTTAGAGACAGCGGACAGACAATCACTGGTGTTCTGTATTAGAGCAGGGGTGATGTCACGGGAAGAGGTATATTATTGGGTGTCATCAGCGTAGAGATGGTACTGGAAGCCAAATCTGCTGATGGTTTGTCCAATAGGAGCTGTGTAGAGAGAAAAGAGGAGCGGACCTAGGACTGATCCCTGAGGAACCCCGATAGCAAGTGGAAGAGGAGAAGAAGTTGAACCAGCAAATGACACACTGAACGAGCGGTCAGAGAGATAGGAGGAAAACCAAGAGAGAGCCGCGTCCTGGAGGCCAATAGAGTGGAGCATGTTAAGTAGGAGTTTGTGGTCTACAGTGTCAATGGCTGCAGAGAGATCCAAAAGAATAAGGAGAGAGGATTTACCGTCCGATTTAGCCACCAAGAGATCATTTGAGACTTTAGTAAGGGCAGTTTCTGTGGAGTGTAGAGTGTGGAAACCAGATTGTAAGGGGTCAAGAATGGAGTTAGCAGAGAGATAGCGGATAATGCGAGAGTAGACCAAGCGCTCCAGGAGTTTGGAGATGAAGGGCAGATTAGAGACTGGTCGGTAGTTGGCAGCGCTGGATGGGTCAAGTGTTGGTTTTTTCAATAATGGGTTTATAATGGCATGTTTAAAAGAGGAGGGAAAGATACCAGAAGAAAGAGCGAGGTTAAATATTTTAGTCAGGTGACTAGTGACAGCTGGGGAGAGGGACTGGAGGAGGTGTGAGGGGACAGGATCACTAGGGCAGGTAGTAGGACGAGAAGAAGAGAGGAGCCTCGAGACTTCTTCTTCAGTTATTGGGTCAAATGCTGAGAGTGAAGAAGAGGGAGTGCGGGGGGGAAGGGGATCGATGTTACTAGGGGACTGGGAGAGAATATCATGCCGGATGTTGTCAATTTTAACTTTAAAATAAGTGGCCATGTCTTATATACGAACTTCATCTTGCCCCACAAAAAATAAGCCCTCATAGCCCTAAATCAACGGAAAAATAAAAACTTATGGCTCTCAGAATGCGGCGACAAAACTCAAATTTTATTATTAACAATCAGTTTTTTCCTTGTAAAAGCAATAAACAATAAAAAAACGATATAAATTTGGTATCGCCGTAATCGTATTTACCCGCAGAATAAAGCTAACATGCCGTTTTTACCGCTTGGTAAACGCCGTGAAATTAAAACCACCCAAAATATTGAGGAATCACAGTTTTTTTCCTCTTCCACCCCACAAATATTTTTTTTCCATTTTTCCACTACATTATATGGTAGAATAAATCGTGCCGTGAAAAGCTTCAACTTGTCTCACAAAAAACAAGCTCCCATATAGCAATAGTGATGGAAAAATAAAAAAAGTTACGGCTTTTGGAAGGTGGGGAGGAAAGAACGAAAGTGAAAATCCGAAAAATGGCTGCGGCGGGAAGGGGTTAAAGGCCGTTTTCCAATTATCTTTGGGATTTATGCTCCACTTAAATCAAGCTTGGGAAACAAGCTGGCCACCAAAATTTGGTCAAATTACTTAGATATTGGTGGAAGGGGGTACTGACCAAAATACGTCTGAAATTACGGAGCTTTTTCAAAGCGAAAACAGCTCCAGATTTTCAGACTTTTTTTAACAACTCGGGTTTTTCGCGGCGTCCATTACGGCCGTTATTGGAGCTGTTTTTCAATGGAGTCAATGAAAAACGGCTCCAAAAACGTCCCAAGATGTGCCCTGCATTTCTTTTTCGCGGGTGTCTTTTTACGCGCCGTATTTTGACAGCAACGCGTAAAATTACACCTCGTGGGAACAGAACACTGTAAAACTCATTGAAAGCAATGGGCAGATGTTTGTAGGCGTAATGGAGCAGTTTTTTCAGGCGTAATTCGTAAAATGCCAGAATTACGTCTGAAAACAGTGCATGTGAACATACCCTAATAGTCTGTGCATGGACAGATTATTAGCGGCGTGCGTCCTTAAGGGGTTAAATAAATTTTCATGTATATATATATCTATATGGTGGAGAATACGGGCATTCTATGTATAATGGAATGAGGCCCCAATGCTATAGTATGCAGAGCATTGTGGCGGTATTGATGCTTTGGCGCAGCGCTTTTACTTTTGCATTCATGTCCATTACTTAATTAGATCATGTCAATTATTTCTGGCGGGTTAAATATGTCATCAGTCATTGCCCAATGATTCATTTTTTTTCTTCGATAGATTTTAGTAAAACCTGAACCATTTCCGTCAGCTCGTAAAACTCACGAGATGAATGGCTGCCCGCGCACCGGCTTCCTGTAATTAGTTAAAAAGTTAATTTCAGCTGACAAGCGATGAATAGGAGATCAAGTGGAACAAGACGAAGAGCGCGTATCGATCTCCTGACAGTGCGGTGAAATGTCTTCTACGGTACGCTGGATTTTAACCCTTTAGATCCGTGCATTCTCTGGGGATAATCAGCATCAAAGGAGTCTGGCGGCCACCTATCTTGCTCTCTCTATTGAATCTGGCATGTTTAGAAGGGAGTCATGAAAAAATAGTCATGCGGGACAAATTATTATATGGTTGATTCTTTCCTATGCGTAGGGTCCAGCTTAAAGAGGAGCCGTCACCTCTCCTGACTTGTCTATTTTAGTGAAAACTTGTATTACCCATGAAATCAAAATTCTGTAGCATATTTTCTTAGGACACAGCTTTGTACCATTCCTCTGTTATTCCTCCTAGAAATTTGTGAAGTAATTGACAACTGGGTGTTACCATTCCCCTTGTCAAAGGGGCGTGTCCCTACACAGTCTCACTCTGTCAGCACTGATTGGACATTGTCAGTCTGTGTAGGGACACACCCCCAACTGGTAACACCCAGTCGTCAATTTAATCATATATTTCTCAGAGTAATAACAGAGGAACATGGAGTTTGAAGTGAATATGTTCCAGAATTGTTTTTTCATGGGGTATACAAGTATTTACTAAAACAGACATGTCAAGAGAGGAGACAGGATCTCCTTAATGGGGTTTCTAAGAATTGGTAAACCTCTTGTCGGTCCCCAAACACAAATTAGAATTGATCTTCCAGTCCCCTGCTACTGGCCTCCATTGGTTATGTCTTAGGAATGATGACACTTCATCCTTAGTGATGTCATGTCACATGATCTTAGTGGCCATTTGTTACCATGGGACCTGATGTCACTACATATTAAATGTCATTGTAACCATCAGTAATTGGCTGTCACACGCATGTGAAATGATGTCACTATGGACACCATCATCACGCCCCAGATCTCAACATCACAATGTTGAACCCAAGGAGACTGTTAGATTGGGACTTGAGTTGCACTTTTTGGGTCTTTAGGGCGAAGCATCTTTTTGAATTTTTTTATGGTCACATTCCGAGAGCTGGAACTTTTTTATTTTGCTGTTAATGTAACTGTGGGAGGTTTTTTTGTTTTTTTTCGGGACATGTTATGTATTTTAATAAAACCATTTTGGGGTACATATAGATTATTGATTAAATATCATTAGCTTATTGGGGGGAATGAAAAATAAAATTGCCTCCATTTTTTTTTCTCCCGCCATTTACCATGCAGCATAAATAACATGTTACCTTTATTTTATGGGTCGGTTAAATTTTGCCGTTACAAAATATATATATAGTTTTATTAGGTTTTATTACTTTATATCATGGCAAAAAAAATGTTTTTTATGTTGCCACATTCCAAGAGTCATAACTTTTTTATTCTTCCATCAATGTAGCACCTTGGGCTTGTTTTTTGCGGGACGAGTCATATTTTGGGTACATTATTGATTAACTACTTTTATTTTTTTGAGGGGGATAATGGGAAAACAAGCAATTCCATGTTATTATATGGGTCATTAAGATCACGGCAATACGGCAATGTGTATTTAAAATTTTTGCTAAATAAATCTACTTTTTCTTGAAATAATTGTTTTATTTTATTTTTACTGGGAACACCAGTTCCCATATGAAATACAGTGCCTGCCACAGGATCCCCATAACAGTGATAATGAATAATTAGGAATTGGAAGATACATGTCTGCCATCTGGTGGGAGCAGTTCTAGATAAGTGTTAATGGTTATGGATGGCACTGTGTGGCTGGCAGTGGGTGTCTGGCACTGTTATGGGGGGCACTGTGTTGCTGGCACTGTTATGGGCGGCACTGGGGGGCTGTATGAGCTCTATTGTATGCAACATAAAGGAGCAATCCAGGTAAAACTAATTTTATGTAATGCCTAGTGCGTGCCTGAGGCGGGGGATGCTTGACTAGTATTCTCTTTGGTGGTCTTTAATGACTGTGTCAAGCACCACCCCTTCAGGTCCCACGCTAGACATAACACAGTACGACAGGTTTACCAAAATGATCCTTTGAAGTTGTATTCCCATATGAGACATTTATGACATATAAACAGTTTATGCCGTATATATCTGATAGGTGCCATCCTTGGACCCCCATTATATCTGGAGAATGGGGTCCTCTGAACCCCTAATCATCATTCCAGAGAGGGGAAGACAAGGTGGAGAGGTGGCCGCACATGCATGCTGATCTCTTCATGGTGGTTCATGGGAGTTGTGAAACGCTCGTCTGTTTTTGTGTTCCCCCAATTGGTGGGAGTCCAAAGTGGAACCCCCACCTGTCAGACATTTATGGTAAACTCTTTTGATATGCCATAAATGTCTCAGGTTGGTATAATACCCCTTGAAGTTTTAATATGAGCTTCGGGGGTGGTACAATCTGACATTGTTTCCCTTGGATGATAAAAGTTTGTACACCCGTGTACTGGAGGTTTTCAGACATCATCGCATCTTCAAGAATCCATTCTTGGGGAATAATCAATATTCCTGGTCTATTTCAAAGACCCCACCCCACATCCGAGAAAAGTTGGATCTATTTTTTCGACAGTGAAGTCATGTCCGAAAAAATTAATATCCGTGTGTAACCGAATGCTCATGCTAACAGTTAGTGAAGCTTCTACTGGGGAACCAAAATATTCTGCTTTGGCTTGGCCTAAACTGCTTTACCTTTTCTCATCACTTTCCAAATTCGGCAAGCAACAAGAAAAGTGTCAAAGTTTGCAGTGAATTTGTCACACGTCGCCATGTGTGACTTTTTTGGGTGAAGTTACTCTAACACCTGGTGTAAAGTATATAATAAGTGTGGGCCTTTATTTTCTGACTTTCAGACAGTTCTAAATGTGTCAAAATGTATTAACAGACATGGGCCTTATAATAAATATGATGCAAATCGCTCCAACTTTCTCCTCTACTTAGTAAATTAGTAAATGTGAGCCAATGAATTTACTAAAGAGCAAGGCCCCATGCACGCGACCGTGTTCGGTCAGCGATATACGGTCCGCATGTCGGCCATATGTCCCGGACCGAACACAGTAAAGGGAGCCGGGCTCCTAGCATCATACTTATCAATGACGAAGGGTGTCACTGCCTCCCCGGGGGAACTCTGTCCCGTACCGAAAACATGATTACAGTGCGGGACAGTAGTTCCGCGGAGAGGCAGTGACACCTAGTGACATAGATAAGTATGATGCTAGGAGCCCGGCTCCCTGCACTGTGTTTGGTCCGGGACATGCGGCCGACATGCGGACCGTTTATCACGGACCGAAAACGGTCGTGTGCATGGGGCCGAAGAAAGTCAAATAAGTCTAGGAAATTCCTTTTAAAAATCCTGCAGTCTTCCCTATAATTCACTTCTTAATTGATGACGACCGTAGACAAAGATGTTTATTTATAAGCCGCATTGACAATAGAATGCAGATTGCCGGGATAAATTGGGTAAAAAATAAATAAATCTGTAGACAAAGCAAACATCTCATTATCTCACTGGAATCCGCAGCCAAGAAATGCATTTGCTGATCATGATTTGGAAATGCTGACTAGTAATTTATAACAATTAGAAAAGGTCACGACGAGTGCAAAAAAAAAAATCAGCAGAGTCTTTTTGGTAATTACATCCAGAAGTCACAACAATGTCCCATTTCCTATAAAAGTACAAATCTCCATGACTATTATGGTCCAGGCTGGATCTCCAAGTGGGTGCAGGTCAACACTACCTATCGGAACTAAGCTAGAATGAAGTATTGTCTCCTGGTGGATCCTCTGGGGAAAATCCTGGTTTTATGTAAAGGGTGTCAAAAATGTGAAAAAATTCTCAGACCTGTTTATTAAAATGTCTAAGGGCTCATGATAATGGACTTAAGCTCTGCTCTATATTTTTTTATCTTCAAGGGGTTCTCTAATGAAAGTCATATCAATTAGATATACCAAAAATGTCAGATCAATGAAGGTCCGAAAGCTAGGTCTCTCATCAAATTCAAAAACAGGGGGCGCCAGTCCCACCATTCCCAGCAGAGAGGTGGCCATGCATGCACATTCAGTCTCCATTATAACCAATGAGGGAAACGGAAACAACCAATTTAGCGTGATCACCTCTTCACGAGGAATGGGACCTGGGACCCCCATTTTGGTTGGATCCCAGCATTCAGACCCCAATGGTAAGGCAATTTATATTCCATAAATGTCTATTATGAGAAAAACCCTTTAAAGACTATGTAAACCACTGTAGCCTTTTTTATTATTATTATTATTATTATTATTATTATTATAATTATTATTATTTAATGTATGTGTTTAGAGTTTATCATTTTTGTAATATACATTAATTTAAAAAAAAAAAGTTGTTTTAGCGCTGCAGCTTCTATGTATCCACTGTACATAGAAGCTGCATAAAGCCAGTGTAAGCTGAATCTGTCAGTGAGCTGGACCGATGGCTCGGATGACAGTGGCTCCTGTGTGGCTCTAACACTGAATATAACCCTTATGCTGATCACATCTAAGTTTATTAATTAGTGTTATATTGCCAGAGATACAAGAACCAGCTGACTAATGGATTCAGCTTACAGCGGCGTTATGCAGCTTCTATGTATAATGAATACACAATAACCGCAACGCTAAAATTAAATACAATTTTTAATAAAATGTCTGTTAGGGCCCATGCACACGACCGTATTTTTCATCCATAGTCAATTATAGTCATCCATAAATCATCCGCATATACGGAAGGGTATCCGTAAATAAGGTCTGTATTGAATCCATAATGCATCCATATTTACGGATCCACTAAAAAAAGGGAGGAATCTAGGGTAATCCCCTGGCGTTGCATAGCAACGCTTCCATAATTACGGACGGCTACGGTTGCACATCCGTAGCCATCCGTAATTCCGGAAGCGCCCACAGACTTCTATGGAGAGTCCGTGCCGTAATTACAGACAAAAATAGGACATGTTCTATCATTTCTATGGCACGGACACGCATCCGTAAAAATACGGAAAGGTGTCCGTAGCCTATAGAAATTAATTACGGTCCGTAATTACGGATGAAAAATACGGTCGTGTGCATGGGGCCTTAGAAAAAATGTTTACAAATACTAAACACACAGATAACCCCTTAATGACCACCAATATGCCTTTTCACGGCGCTCACTAAGGGGCCTTAGGCTAGGCCGCAACCTTTTCACGGTGGCCCAGTCTAAGCCCTGCACGGGTGTCTCGTGCAGGCTGGAGACAGCGCTCGGCTGTCTAATGACAGCCGGGCTCCTGCTCCACCGGCCATGATCGAAGTTTACTTGGATCGCGGCCGTTTAACCCGTTAAATGCCGTGGTCATTACCGACCGCGGCATTTAAATCATTTGCAGAGGGATTGAGCTACCTCTCTCACAATCGTGGGCCTCTGATGGGGTGCCACGGCAGCCAGGGGCCTGATAAAGGTCCCCAGGTCTGCCCTGGGGATATGCCTATTAGGACGCACCAGATGCACATCCATAAATCATCCGCATATACGGAAGAGTATCCGTAAATACGGTCTGTATTTAGTATAAAAATACTTAGTAAAAGTGTAAAAAATATTTAGAACTACACATATATGGTATCGCCGCAACCATAATGACATTAAAGTTAATATGTAAGTTAAACCGCAAGGTGAACACCGTAAAAAAACAGAAAACGCAAAATTGATATTTTTTTCAATTGCCCCCCAAAATAGTCATAATAAAAGCTAATCCATAAGTTCCATGTACCCCAAAAGAGTACCAATCAAAACTACATCTCGTCCCGCAGAAAACAAGCCCAAAAAATCACTCCATTGACGGAAAAATAAAAAATGACGGCTCTTGGAAAGCAACGATGCAAAAACAAATAATTTTAGTTCAAAGGTGTTTTTATTGTGCAAAAGCGGTAAAACATAAATAACCTCCACATATGTGGCATCGTGGGCCTGGTGCAGAGGTGCTCTACACGCTGCGGGTGTCAACTGTGTATTACAGCTGACACCTCAGACTAACGGCCAGGAACAGAGATTACTCTGATCCTGGCCGTTTAACCACTTAGATGCCGCTGTCAATATCGACTGCGGCATCTAAGTCATTAGAAAGAGAGGGGTAGACCCTTCCGAAAGCCCTTTGCCCCCCCCCCCCGCAATGCTTTTGTGGGGTTCCGGTGGCTGTCATTGCAGCCCAGGGGCCTAATAAAGGCCCCCAGGTTGGCCACCTTTTTGCCACTTAACAGGAGCCTGTAAAAATTATAATGCACTGCGATACATTAGTATTGCAGTGTATTGTACCAGCGATCTGATGGTCGCCGGTTCAAATCCCTTAAGGGAACTAATAAAAAGTGTAAAAAAATAATGAAATAAAGTTTTGAGTAGTGTACCAAAAAAAACATATTAAAGTTAAAAAACAAAAACTTTTCCTACTTTTTCCCTAAAGTAATGCTAAAAACAATAAAAGTTAACATAACTGGTATCACCGCGTCCATATAAGTACAAACTATTACAATATAACGTGATTTATCCTGCTTGGTGAACGCCGTAGAAAAAAAAACATAATAGGCCCCACATTGCTGTTTTTTGGTCACCATGGCTTCAAAATGGTACCAATAAAAAGTACAGCTCGCCCCGCAAAAATAATAAACCCTCACACCACTCACTGATCAATGGAAAAATAAAAAGTTATGGCTCTCAGAATATAGCGACAAAATATTTTTTTTTTAACAAATTGTTTTTTATTTATAAAAGTGGTAAAACAAAAACAAAAAAATATTTGGTATCGCAATTGGTGGCGCAATTGCTGTTTTTCGCCCATTTTACCCCACATATAATTTTTTTCAG
The DNA here is from genome assembly GCF_050947455.1 of Rhinoderma darwinii. Classification (NCBI taxonomy): domain Eukaryota; kingdom Metazoa; phylum Chordata; class Amphibia; order Anura; family Rhinodermatidae; genus Rhinoderma; species Rhinoderma darwinii. The sequence continues at coordinate 8,771,463 of NC_134691.1, read as the reverse complement.
TTTGTCAGTACATTATATAGTAGAGTAAATGGTGACATAAAAACCTACAACTTCACGCACAAAAAATAAGCCCTCATACTGCTACGTCAACAAAAATATAAAAAAGTTATGGCTTGTGGACGACAGGAAGTGAAAAAAATGAAAAATGGCTTGGACTTTAAAAATAATTTTTACATATTTGGTATTAGTGGTTACCTGGAGTTAAATAATTTGTGCGTCTCAGGCTACAATCTTCATTCCTTCATGCATTTTCAGTCCCCTTAATATGCAGTTCGCAAACTGATACAGTTTAGCCTGTGTGATTTACCCTCCCTGAACACTTGGAAGCTTTCCCCCCTCTCCACACTCTGATCCCCAGCTTCCTTCCTCTTTTGTGCCGCTATCGCTAAGGTTATGTACATATCAAATTGTTTTGCCTACGTTTGACGTATATGCCGGGAAAAGCTCTTATGACACATTATGAATTCTCATGACTCTTTTCATGACGTATCCATTGAACAGATATCATTATAGTCTGAAGGTAATGGATTCCACTATTAACGTGCATCAGTAGTGGTACGGCACAGAAACAGACCAAAGGTATACATTGAAATGTATTAATTTCTGTTGTTTATATTGCGCCAAAATGTTCCACAGCTCTGTATATAAATTGTCATCATTCACATCAGTCCCTCTCCCCAATGAGGGCTCACAATCTAAATGTCCTAGCTCAAACACATGAAATGCGTTGAAAGCGGAGTACCCAAGCAAAAACCCTAATACAGTATGTTTGTCATCTGAATAGTGGATCTAAGCCGCAATCGGTTTGCTGCTGACTACAATGAGGTGCGGGTCTAAAGATCCTCCCTGTTCTTCACCCTTAACCCCGTAAAAAGGTATGAGCTTTCCCGGTGGATTCCCAGGTCCTCAGAGTAGTCACCGAATGTCAGGAGCAGACTCAGAGGCAGGAACAGAGTCATGGGTTGTCACCAGGAGAGTGGTCAGGATACGATAAGCAAGAGAATGAGACTAAGACGTGATCAGAAGACGGGCCAGGAAATCAAACTACAAGTGTCAGGCAACAAATCTGAAAGGGCAAGATGAGGGCAGAATTATGAGATAAGGGTAGGGTCAGATTTAGGATAAAAACACAAGTAGTAAAGTTCAAGCCGTATCCCCCTTTAAATAGGCCACCAGGACCAGCGCTAGTTGCCATGGCAACAGAAACGGCCAGCAGCTGAGAGCGGAAGAGCCATGGCAGAGGGAGGGAGCTCCACGGCTGCCACCAAGAGATTGTCGTTGGTTTAGGGAAAAGTAATAAACAAATGGGGAGAACTCCATGCAGATATTTTCCTTGGTCGGATTCGAACCCGGAACCCCAGTTTTATAAGGCAACAAGGCTAGCACAGTGGGTCCCCCCTCTATATAGGTGAACATGGGGGCCCTTAGCTGGTAAACCCCTTTACAGCTGATCTCGGGAGAACCCCCAATCTAAAAACGGGAGTTGGAATGTGGGCTTCACTTCAACTCTTCTCCATTACTTGGTAGAACCCAGAATTTAAAAATAGGGGAGGGGGGGTAAATGTTTTGAAGCGTTGGCTTTACCTTTTCCCCCTTACTGTTAAGCCAATTAATAAGGATTTGTGATCCTACAATTTTATAGCACGGTTGATTGCAGTTCTGTGCATTGCAGGCTGGTTAAATAACACACTCTATAATAAAAAAAAATAAAAAAAAATAATAGAAATAATACTAAGGCCTCATTTACACGAGTGTGTGCGTTTTGCGCACGCAAAAAACGCAGCGTTTTGCATGCGCAAAAGGCACTTGACAGCTCCGTGTGTCATCCGTGTATGATGCGCGGCTGCGTGATTTTCGCGCAGCCGCCATCATAGAGATGAGGCTAGTCGACGTCAGTCACTGTCCATGGTGCTGAAAGAGTTAACTGATCGGCAGTAACTCTTTCAGCACCCTCGACAGTGCATTCCGATCACCATATCGAGTAACCTGTTTAAAAAAAAAGAGGTTCGTACTTACCGAGAACTTCCCGGCCGTTGCCTTGGTGACGCGTCCTTGGTGACGTGTCCTTGGTGACGCGCCTCTCTTGACATCTGGCCCCACCTCCCTGGATGACGCGGCAGTCCATGTGACCGCTGCAGCCTGTGCTTGGCTTGTGATTGGCTGCAGCTGTCACTTGGACTGAATTGTCATCCCGGGAGGTCAGACTGGAGGAAGAAGCCGGGAGTTATCGGTAAGTCCGAACTTTTTTTTTTTGACACGTTCACGTATATTGGGATCGGAAGTCACTGCCCATGGTGCTGAACCAGTTTAACTCTTTCAGCACCCTGCACAGTGACTGTCTCCTGCCGGGTTCGGTCAAAACGAGTTCGGCCGAATCCGGTAAAGGTCGGTTCGCTCATGTCTAAGACACTCCGTTCGGATATTTGTAAACAGAAAAGCACGTGGTGCTTTTCTGTTTACATTCAGTTTGATAGCACTTGCGCGAATCACGCAGTTCGCAAGGAAGTGCTTCCGTGCGACCTTCGTGGTTTTAACGCACCCATTGACTTCAATGGGTGCGTGATGCGCGAAAAACGCACGATTATAGAACATGTCGTTAGTTTTACGCAACGCACTCGCGCTGCGCAAAATTCACGCATCGTCTGCACTGCCCCATAGAGTAATATAGGTGCGTACGACACGCGTGAAAAGCACGCGCGTCGCACGCGCGTATATTCCGCTCGTGTAAATGAGGCCTAATAGTGTAGGCTATTTAAGCACCCTAAAAGTTCTTTGCAGTGAGATATGTGAAAACACAATGATCACACAAAGGAGAAATTACAGGCTTATGGCTTAGAATAGTCACAGTTCTTTTAACATAGTCTCCTTTCTAGTTGCCCCCCCACCCCCCCCCCCCCCCCTCCGTTTGCAGCACCGAAGCCCTGACATCCAAAGCTGACAGTTTAATTATTAGGGTAATGTGATGGATAAAGGCGCTTGCTCTGATACTCCCACTCACTAAACACTTGCTTGCAAATGCAGCTGCAAAAATGCCATAGTCAAGCAAATCAAAGCAGATAATTCCCCCTTTTTCCTTCGCATCAGGCCCAATACCTTCCCATGTCTTTATCAACATTGCTTTTATTTTATTTATTATGTTTATTGGCCTTGGAAACTTTTTTTTTTTTTTTTTAAAGATTTAGATAAATATAGTCATTTACAGAGAGCAAAACCTTTGTGGTTCGTTCTATTAGATGTGAGACATTGAACAAGGCAAATTGGGGACCTACGGCAAGCTGGGAGTCGTTAGTTGAAAAAAAAAATCTTCATACCATGCAGTTCAGTGCAAAAATACACATGCAAAAAAAAAAAAATTTATATATATATATATATATATATATATATATATACACCACACATTTCAGAATAAATATATACATATAAAATACATACCCATTTTTTGTTAATTTATTTTAAAAAAAAATAGAATATACCAAAAAATATAAATATATAAAAATATACCACGCGAAATAAAATAAAACTACACACAGACTATTACCGCATATTTCTTGGAAAATATACAAATACAAAGAGCTTTAAAAATAAATGTTATTAATTGTATTATTTATTTATTGAATTTTTGGGGAAAATAAAAAGGAATAAAACTAAAAGAATTCTCAACACAATATATACACATTAAAAAAACATACACTAATACCATGCAGTTCAGGGCAAACATATTATTTTTCATGTGTATTTATTTATTTCATTTTAAGAAAATGAAAATGTTCACAAGAGTAATAAATATGACAAATACAAAAAATTTTTGGTTTGGATGTAAAAAAAAAAAAAAAAAGAAATAAAAGAACAAAACGAAAAATGTTCCAAAAAATATCCACATAATAAATAATATACAAACAAAAAATACTTACACTGTTACCACGCGGTTCATGGAAAATATATGCATATACACATGAAATAATTAAATGAAAACTAAAACACAAGCTATACTAAATACAACAAATAAAAAGAACACTAATATTACACGGTTCAGTGCAAATATACACTATCAGGCCTGATTTACACGAGCGTGTGCGTTTTGCCCGCGTTTGTACTGCGTATGCACTGCGTATACGCAGCGTTGGTGCGTTTTAAACGCGCGCATGACTAGCGTTTGAATCGCACGTAAAAAACGCAGAGGGGATTAGTGGGACGCCCGCCTACAAATAGGCCAGCTGGCCCAACCCCTGCTTGCTGGTAGAAGTCTGTTTTGAACCTTATTTCCGCCTCTGCAGAAACCACAGTGTGTGTTTTTCCCTTCACGTTGGAATCGCCTTGACACCCAACTATTATGGCTTCGCCAGCGCTGGCGCGTGTGCTTCTTGTCTGGATGATCTCACGTCGGTTTGGCGAGCGCCGACACATGCTGCAGCACCAGATTTCTGGCCACAGGCAAAAGTTATCATTCGTTGCATTTTGAATTTCTTTTGGGAGTCACCACCATTTCCTTAATTGTCACATCCACCTGTGTCGTGTTGTGGCAGAGGTTAAAGAGCACGGTCATGCCTCAGCCCACGACAGAACAGTGGCTAAGTATTTCAGAGGGATTTCTTAGAGCTACTGAATTTCCAAATTGCATTGGTGCCCTTGACGGCAAACACATTCGTGTGAGAAAGCCCCCACGCAGTGGCTCGCAATACTATAACTACAAGCAGTATTTTTCTATGGTATTGTTAGCCTTGGCGGACACTAATTATTGTTTCACTATTGTTGACATTGGCTCGTATGGAAGCTCGGCAGATGCACGCATATTCCGTACATCAAGAATGGGGAAGCGACTCGTGAATAGGCGACTGGCGGTGCCGGAACCTTCCATCCTCCCGGGCTCCAGCGGGCCACCAATCCCGTATGTAATCGTGGCGGATGAGGGGTTTGCACTCACAAGGCAAGTCATGGATGACTGTCGGCGCATGTTCAAACTCCGCCTGGGCCGAGCTCGGCGATGTGTGGAATGTGCCTTTGGCATTATGTCGAACAGGTGGCGTGTCTTTCTGTCAACAATGCAATTGTCCATGCAGAATGTCACACGTGTTATACAAGCGGGTGTAGTTCTGCATAACTTCTGCCTCATTAATGATGCTAACTTTGATGCAGAATATATCCTAACACATGCAGGCACCACTGACAATGTCCCGGTGATTCCTCTCGGCCGATCTGTCTCCTCCGGCCTTCGAGTGCGTGATACTTTGGTGGCATATTTTGAGTGCCCATCTGGACCAGCACCGTGGGGGGCTGATGACCTTTGAAGGGGTGTATGTTGTTTGGCGGCTTCACTACCCACGTCACATGTGACCATTTTTTAATTTTGTGTTTTTTTGGGGTTGGTGTTGGGTTAGGGACTCGCAAAACATGAGGACCCTTGACGCGGGTTGCGAGCTTACATCTCTCGGGGTTTGAGCAGGACTTTAGACAGTTGCCGACTTACTTTCCCCAGATATCCTGTTGTGCCGACTACAGTTAGGAAAGTCCAGTTGCAAGTGTACTTAGTTTGCTTCGGGGCCCATGGCAGGACCTAAACTTTGCCATCGCTTGCAAGCCATGTCAAACCCCGAGAGATTAACTAAAACCTCATATCACGTGGGCATGCATTGTCCCAAAAGGCCAGAAGTGTGTGAGAGTGTAGGCAAAGGAAATGTGTTGCAAACCTTGTGTTGTGTGGTATAAATGAATAACAACACGAATTCAAACCATTAACCATGAAACATTTTATTTATGTCTTAGGACCAAACACAAACTTTTAGTAGCAAAGCATAGACACCAACATGGTGTAAAGTAATCCAAATCAAAAACATGAGCCCACAACAAACGTGGCCAGGCCTGCACCACACACAACTGTGGCGTCCAAATCTATTGGCACCAACACACTCAGAGGTGTTGGTATTGTTGTCCTGGGGAGGCATACGCCTGCATTTCAGCACCACTATGCTGGACCTGGAGCTGGGTAGGTTGTTCCTCGCCAGCATAGTGGTGCTGATGTTGTGGGTGGAATGTTGGCCCTGCGAAGTGGGGAGCCATAGGGCGCATGTACGGATGCGGCCGGCCCATCTGGGGGACAGGGTGGAATTGGGCAGGCACCTGGGGCGTGGATGGCGGCATGTATGCACTGCGCCATTGCTCTATCGCCGTGAAACAGATGTTTGGATTGTGGGGCGGTCTGCAAGCGTTGATCAATGTGACTATCGACGCATGCAGACGGCCCATACGGTCCATGGGCACCAGGCGTAGGAGGGGGACTATGCTGCGGCCGAAGGCATCATTCCCGTCCTCTTCTGCGGCTCGCCTAAGATAGTCGAGGACCCGAGTATCGACCTGGGCAGCTGTGGAGGGCTGTGGTGCACGAACACGGCGACTGCGGGCACGCACGGGGCGCTCCTGTGCTGGAGAGGCGACGGGCCCTGCAGACTGGCCAGGTGCGGGCTCCTAGGGTGTCGGCTCGGGGCTGGGCGGCAGGACATTGGGAGCAGGAGGTTCTCGCAGAGACTCCCCCACGTCAGTCTCCTCTGCGGTGTCCTCCAAATTGTCGGTGGTTCTACAAGGAGAAAAAACCGTAAGAATACAATATAGAACATTGCCCACACCAACACGTTGGCAAACAGGACATTGCCAAACACACATTAGACACATGCAAAGGCATAAACTCTTACGTGTGCATATCCATGATGTCCTTCAAGAACATGAGCTGCTTGGTGTAAATGTATGGGCGTTTGCGAGATGCCCCATCTCCGCTGCGACCCTTGTCACCCATCTCTCGCCTAAATTGATCACGGCAGCTCCGCCACCGTGTCTTGATATCTTGGACTGTTGGATGTAACAAAAACATAACACGCCATCAGAACTATCACCTCTCACTTCTAAACGAAGGGCCCTGCAGTGCCAATGACGTGGGACACGGGGATGCACCTGCTCCACCTAAGTTTCTCGTGCTAATGAGCGGACTACACATACAGGGCCCCAGGTCTTCTATAGGGATGACAGGCATTGACAGAAAATGCGTGGTACTCACCCAACCGAGTGCGGTCCTGGGTTCGGCCAGTCTCCCACTCTTGCTCAAACAGGTTCTGGGCGACCAACTCCCATGCGTCCTCCTTTACCGTCCTGTTGTGGTACTCCTCTGATCGGGTGTCCCATATTGCAGGATGGTCCTGGACAAACAGGATGAGGTGCTCGACATCCATCCCGCGCGGCATGGCAGTAGAATAGATGACACGCTGAAAGCAACCTTGACAGAGTCTCCAGGCACTGGCTAGGCTTGCCCCCTCGCACTGGAAACACAGGCACTTCCTGGTTTGGGTTTGCTTTGTCCAGCTTTATAGACTCTTTTGCATGGACATAACAGCTCTTGCGTGATTTTCGCGCATGCAACGCAGGAGCGTCCGTGTGTCATGCGTTGTTTTCACGCACCCATTGACTTCAATGGGTGCGTGTTGCGTGAAAAACGCACGATTATAGAACATGTCGTGAGTTTTACGCAACGCACTCACCCTGCGCAAAATTCACGCATCGTCTAAACTGCCCCATAGAGTAATATAGGTGCGTACGACACGCGTGAAAAGCACGCGCGTCGCACGCGCGTATATTACGCTTGTGTAAATGAGGCCTCACACGCGGTTTTTTAAGTGTATTTTATCTTCATAGATTATGAAAATTGTAAATGTTCCCACAACTGTTTCTTATTAAAAAAACAAATATATTATATTATATATATACACACACACACACACACACACACACACACAAACACATACACACACACACACACACACACACACACACACACACACAAACACATACACACACACACACACACACACAAACACGCAACACATACACACTACCACATGTATTAGGATAAATATACACCATTTTTTGGGTGTAGATATTTTCTTATGTCAGAGCGCCAATACGCCTTTCCACGCCGCTCTGACAGACCCCCGGCACGGCTGTCCGGTGCCGGCTAAAGCTGGTGTCGGGAGGTCTAAAGACAGCTGGACACCTGCACTAATGGGCGGGATTGATTTCAACATTGATTTCACCTGTATAACCCCAATAGATGCGGCGCTCAATAGCGAGCGCCGCATCCAAGTGGTTTTGGAGGGAGGGAGTTCCCTCTCTCACCCCATCGGCACCCTGCAATGGCAATCGCAGGGTGCTAATGGCTTCTATGGCAGCCGGGGGCCTAACAAAGGCCCCCAGGTCTGCCTGTAGTGGATGCCTGAGGCATGACCTAGCAGCTGCCTGTCAGTTTTAGGGCTTATTTAGATGAACGTATAATAGGTCCGTGCAACGCGCGTGGTTTTCACGCGCCTCGCACAGACCTATGTTACGCACCCATTGAAGTCAATGGGTGCGTGAAAACCACGCGCTGCACACGGAAGCACTTCCGTGTGATGCGCGTGATTCGCGCAACAGCAGTAAAAAGTATGAATGAAAACAGAAAAGCACCACGTGATTTTCTGTTTACAAACATACAGAGTGTCATAATGATGGCGGCTGCGCGAAAATCACGCAGCCACTCGTCATATGCTGATGAGACACGGAGCTGTTAAAGAGGCTCTGTCACCAGATTTTGCAACCCCTATCTGCTATTGCAGCAGATCGGCGCTGCAATGTAGATTACAGTAACGTTTTTATTTTTAAAAAACGAGCATTTTTGGCCAAGTTATGACCATTTTTGTAATTATGCAAATGAGGCTTGCAAAAGTCCAAGTGGGTGTGTTTAAAAGTAAAAGTCCAAGTGGGTGTGTATTAGGTGCGTACATCGGGGCGTTTTTAATACTTTTACTAGCTGGGCGCTGTGAAGAGAAGTAACATCCTCTTCTCTTCAGAACGCCCAGCTTGTGACAGTGCAGATCTGTGACGTCACTCACAGGTCCTGCATCGTGACGGCCACATCGGCAGCAGAGGCTACAGTTGATTCTGCAGCAGCATCAGCGTTTGCAGGTAAGATCGACTTACCTGCAAACGCTGATGCTGCTGCAGAATCAACTGTAGCCTCTGGTGCCAATGTGGCCGTCACGATGCAGGACCTGTGAGTGACGTCACAGATCTGCACTGTCACAAGCTGGGCGTTCTGAAGAGAAGAGGATGTTACTTCTCATCAGAGCGCCCAGCTAGTAAAAGTATTAAAAACGCCCCGATGTACGCACCTAATACACACCCACTTGGACTTTTACTTTTAAACACACCCACTTGGACTTTTGCAAGCCTCATTTGCATAATTACAAAAATGGTCATAACTTGGCCAAAAATGCTCGTTTTTTAAAAATAAAAACGTTACTGTAATCTACATTGCAGCGCCTATCTGCTGCAATAGCAGATAGGGGTTGCAAAATCTGGTGACAGAGCCTCTTTAAGTACCTTTTGCGCGCGCAAAACGCAGCGTTTTTTGCGCACGCAAAACACACACGCTCGTGTAAATCCAGCCTAACACTGACAGACAATAATATGCTGTAATACAGAAGTATTGCAGTGTATTATAGAAGCGATCAGAAGATCGCATAGTGAAGTCCCCTAGTGGGACTAAAAATAAAGTTAACAAAAAGTTTAATAAAGTTAATAATAAATAAATAAAAATCCCAAATAAAAAAATTGAAAAACCCACTTTTTCCCTTATAAAATACTTTAATATGAAAAACCAAAATTAAAACATTACAGATATTTGGTATCGCCGTGTCCATAAAGACCCCACCTATAAAGCGATTACGTTATTTAACCCGCACGGTGAACACCGTAAAAAATCTAATAAAAAACAATGCCAGAATTGCTGTTTTCTGGTCATCCTGCCTTCAAAATTTTTTTAGAAAAAGTGATCAAGAAGTCACATGTACTCCAAAATCATACCAATAAAAACTAGAAGTCGTCCCGCATAAAAAACAAAAAACATAAAGCTGCATCGGCGTAAAAATAAAACAATTACGGCTCTTAAAACATGGCGACACAAAAACAAATAATTTTGAAAAAAAAGTGTTTTTACTGTGTTAAAGTAGTAAAACATACAAAATCTATATAAATTTGGTATCGCCAATAAAGATATTATGTTATTTATAACACACAGTAAACGAAGTAAATCTAAAACGCAAAAAAAGAGTGGCGAAATGTGTGGTTTTTTTTCCATTACCCCCCCAAAAAAAGTTAATAAAAGTTAATCAATAAATTATATGTAACTCAAAATGGTACTATTAAAAAGTACAACTTGTCCCGCAAAAAACAAGTCCTGAACAGCTATGTTGGCGGAAAAATAAGAAAGTTATAGCTCTTGGAATAAGACGATAGAAAAACGCCAAAAATAGCTTGGCCATTGACGTTTAAAATAGGCTGGTCATTAAGGGGTTAAACACATCAAAGCATAAAATGTTCCAGGACTATGTCCATATAGCAAATAACACACACACACACACACACACACACACTGTTACCACGCGTTTTGTGGAAAACGTATACATACTGTCTTTATTTTTTTGGTGGACATCTCTTAAGAAGATTAAGGCTAAGAATTTCCCTAAAAGAAATAGTTTACAAACTGCCTGATGTTCTGCATGTTTTTTCGTCAATAAAAGGAAAATAAATGCCACAAAAACACAGAAAATATTGTTTTTTATATAGAATTCGGAATGTCTTTTTGGCGCGTGTTGTTTTTTTTCCACTGTGTCTTTTGTTCTGCAACTGATCTAAACTGATTGAAAAATTTATGGCAAATTGAATAAAAACAAAATATAAAAAGAACTTCTATCAACCATTTATCAGTTATAAAATAAGTTGTTTTTTTTCACTTTATCAATTGGATCCCAGAGAAACTAATAAAATCCCATGTAATAATTTTTGGGGTGTTCTGTTCCTGTGGTTTTCCTGTTGTCAGATCCTCTCTCTTTCTCATTCCTTTTTCTTCTGCCTGTGCAGTTTTTGTTATCATGGCTAGAGATGAGCGAACTTATGAAAAGTTCGGTTCGGCTAATTTGCAGAATTTCACGAAAAAGTTAGATTCGGACCGAACTAGTTCTGACCGAACCTGTAATTTCCGTGCGCCGAGCATAGTACTGTCCGGGGTGCTGATAGAGTTAATGGGCTGCACTAACTCTTTCAGCAACCTTGACAGTACCATGCTCGGCGCGCGGAAAATAAAATTTTAATACAATAAAAAAATAAAATAAAAAATGTCATACTTACTTTCCTTCTGTCCGGCCTCCAGCGATGACGTTTCATCCATGTCGCCGCTGCAGCCAATCACAGGCTGTAGTGGCGGTCACGCACGTCAGGATGACGTCAGAAGGCTGGCCTCCAGGGATGACGCTTCATCCCACGTGACCGCCTCTGCAGCCAATCACAGGCTGCAGCGGCCTCTGCAGCCAATCACAGGCTGCAGCGGCCTCTGCAGCCAATCACACGCTCCTCTCCTGAAATACTCTGTGCTGCCTTAAACTCTGTGGACAGGTCAGGATCCTGTTTCTTTTAAATGCTGCTGGGGAACCCGCTCGATCCACTATATAAGGCTGCGCTACAGTGCAGCATTTAGAAGAAACAGGATCCTGACCTGTCCACAGAGTTTAAGGCAGCACAGATTATTTCAGGAGATGAGCGTGCGGATCTTGTGCGGGGTGGTGACTTGCCAATCTTGTGAAGGTGTTATTGAGGACAGGAGTGGAGGTAACAGACTGAGCTACGTAATGGTAAGAGCAGAGTTCACAGCAGCACAGAGTATTTCAGGAGAGGAGCGTGCAGATTAAGTGCTGCTGTGAACTCTGCTCTTACCATTACGTAGCTCTCAGTCTGTTACCTATCCTCCACTCCTGTCCTCAATAACACCTTCACATGATTGGCAAGTCACCACCCTGCACAAGATCCGCATGCTCATCTCCTGAAATACTCTGTGCTGCTGTGAACTCTGCTCTTACCATTACGTGGTGACTTGCCAATCATGTGAAGGTGTTATTGAGGACAGGAGTGGAGGAGAGGTAACAGACTGAGCTACGTAATGGTAAGAGCAGAGTTCACAGCAGCACAGAATATTTCAGGAGAGGAGCGTGAAGATTCAGTGCTGCTGTGAACTCTGCTCTTACCATTACGTAGCTCTCGAGAACTTTCTGCTTCCTCCAGTCCGGTCTCCTGGCCGTTGCCTTGGTGACGCGTCCCTCTCGACATCCGGCCCGACATTCCTGGATGACGTTACAGCCCATGTGACCGCTGCAGCCAATCACAGGCTGCCGCGGCCTCTGCAGCCAATCACAGGCTGCAGAGGCCTCTGCAGCCAATCACAGGCTGCCGCGTCAGAAAAGAAGGTTGGACTGGAGGAAGAAGAGGGACTCGTCACCAAGACAACGACCGGGTACGTATGAAATGCTTTTTATTTTATTTTTAATCAGCAGCCTCTTTTCTCTATCAGTGATTGATAGAGACAAGTGGCTGCCGATTTGTATAATATTTTTGACCAGGTTCGGTCAAAACGTGTTCGGCCGAACCTGGTGAAGTTCGGATTCGCTGCGAACCGAACTTTTCCCGATGTTCGGACCGAAACCGGGTTCAGTTCGGGTTCACTCATCTCTAATCATGGCATTGCTGTTGCCTATTCTTTGTTCCTGGAGGTCTTCCTGTTGTCAGATCCTTTTCCTGTGGCACTCATTTGTACAGTTGTTGTTGCCTATTGCTGTGGTGTTTCCGTAACCTATTATAGTGTTGCTGTTTCCTGTTCCTGTTACATTCCTATTACCTAAAATAGACGTTAACAACAGCTGCTATCAAGACGGGTCGGAGGTCTGTAGGGCTGTACCTTTTATACGCAAATTCCTTTTTCCCTCTTCCTGTGCATTTTTTGTTGTCTGTATCTGTAGGATCCTGTTACCTGTTATCACAGTGTTGCTGTTAACTGTTCCAGCAGTCTTCCTGTTTTCAGATCTTTTTTTCTGTGTCTTTCCTTTGCCCTGTACATGTACACTGTTTATTCCTGTAGCGTTCCTGTTTTCTGTTATCATGGTGCTGCTGTTGTCTGTTCCCAGTTCTTGGGACATTTCTGTTATCTGTTCCTGTGGTCTCCTGTTGTTAGATCCTTTTTCCCCTCTTGTCCATGTTCCTGTGCAGATTTTGTTATCATGTTGTTGCAGTTTTCTATGTCCTGTTCCTGTGGACTTTCTGTTATCAGATCCCTTTCCTGTGGAATTCATTTTCCATGTTCTAGTACAGTTTTTGTTGACTATTTCTGTGGTGTTCCTCTTGCCTGTTATCATGGTGCTGCTGTTACCTGTTCCGGTGGTTCTTCCTGTTGTCAGACACTTTTCCTGTAGCTTTCCTTCTTCCTTTTTCTGCACAGTGTTTGTTGCCTATTACCGTGGTGATCCTGTTAACTGTTTTCATGGTGCTGCTGTTGCCTGTTCTTGTCCTGTGACATTCCTCGAGCCCATTCGTGTTCTTCCTGTTGTCAGATCTATTTCCCATGGCATTTATTTTCCGTTGGCCTATAGCATCCTGTTCCATGTTCCTGAGGGGTTATTTTCCATGTTTCCTTCGCATTCTCGATCTCTGCTGTATTTTGACCAGACTTTTTTTTATGTAGCATCTTTATGTGATGTTCCTGTTGACTGTATCTGAGACATTTCTGTTCTATTATTCTATGTTCCTGTCCTTGTTCCTGAGCTTGTTCCTGTCCTTGTTACTGAGCTTGCTGACTGTCTCGAGTTACCACCCCAAAAATGTATTGCATACTGATGGTGTCATTTTATGATCTGCGAGGTTGTGAATACCATGGAAGCCCCACTAAAAAACTCAAAAAGGTCACTACTCTTTACCTAGCCCTGTGGCCCCTTCATTCTAGACATTGTTAAGGGTCCCAGAGGATGGACTTTCAACTGTCCTATCAGAATGCTGTTACGCCTGTGGGGTATGTGGACTCACTAGGCCGCTGCGCCAAAGCTGAGTATTCGGCTGGCCAAAGTACAGTCAATAACAGTCTCTGGGGTAAGATTCCCTGCGAGGATGTTCAGGCAGATGCTCGGAGTTGCAGACACGTAGCACAGGTGATGCTTGGCGTGGCAGATGATACCAGACATGACAGATCATACCAGCTGTGGCGGATTACATCAGACGTGGCAGAAGATGCCAGATATGGCAGATGACACGGAACGTGGCAGATGACAACACGACTCCAACACTAGATACAGCTCAGGAACAAGCACTGTTGCGGAATACAGGTTACAGGTAGTAGGATACGGGAACACTGGGAGCAGGATAACAACTAAGGGATCATTTGCAAGACTAACATGGGAATACAACAACAACACCCAGACAAGGAGTGAAAGGGCGGAGCCCTTTATATAGTCCAGGTAGTAAGAGGATAGGTTAGGGAAGATTTAGTTGGTGCGCGCGCTGGCGATTTTAGGCCGGGGACGAGCACGTGCGTGCACGCTAGAGGCAGGAGAGTGCAGCCGCGTGAGCTGGCGTCTCCTAGTGTCCCGCGGTCATGGCTGCCGGTAAGTATAGCGTGCGGTCGGTCAGCGACTGCGGACACAACAAATGCCATGTATCTCCGTGGTGGTAAAACACCTTTGACCACATTGTTTTTCTTACTGATATGCCATTTGGCCTTTTCCACGTTTTGCTTTTTGGGTGTAATGACCTGAGACACATTAGCATTCCTCCATTCCTCTAGTTACATCTATTTTCAGCCACTTCTATGAAAGTATTGGCTTTATTGAATGTTTTCAGTACCGTCTTGTGGTTTAAGTGAAGCACTCATTTTTCCGCAGTTCTTCCCATTTTAGCTGTTAAGGCAATTCACGTAATTGGCTGCACTGAATGCGAAAAAAAACCTCCTTTATGTATTTATCACAGTTTTGCAAACATTACTTATTTGGTGATTGAGTGCTTGTTGGGACCAATTTAGTCGGAGGCTTTTTGATCAGATTGTATGTAATTCTATATAGAGACACTATAAAAAATGAAAATGGTAAAAATAGAAAAAATATTTCGTTTGGTGAAGCATTTTTCGACTGTCTAATTTAGAAAATTACAGTTGTAACATAAATTTCTGCATTGATTTCTCAAAATTGTGGCCTGAATGTTATCTATAGTCAGTCACAATTATAGACAAATACAATCTAACTAAACTAATAACACACATCGAGCGCATTGAGCAAACATCTACAGGGCAGGAAGAAAAAGTAAGTGAGCATCTGTGTCAATGACTTATTCAAGAGCTATTTGGCAAGAGGCGTTTTAATTAAGGAAATGAGATTGGAAGTGTGGGTTTCACGGGTGCTATGCCTATTAAATAAAGGCACACAATGCCTGGTTACTTACAAATCTGTTCTACTTAAGAATGATTGGTTAGTGTGAACCATGCCTCGAGTCAAACAACTTTCAGGAGACCTTCGAAGACATGTTACATCTACGCATGAAGCTGGAAAAGGCTTCAAAAGCATTGCTAAAGACCTGGGTGTACCTCAATCCACAGTTAGATAAATTGTCTACAAATGACAAAAATTCCGGTCTGTTGCCATTCTCCCTAGGGGTACGCCTCCATTTAAGAATACCCCAAGAGTACAACAGGCAATCCTTAACGAGGTGAAAAAGCCCAAGGGTAACAGTAAAAGACCTACTAAAGACTCTACAAACTCAAGAACCTCTGTTAATGTGTCCACTATAAGAACAACACTGAACAAAAATGGCAAAGATGGAAGAACATCATGAAGGAAGCCGCTGCTGCCAAAAAAAAACATGACGACCCATTTCAAATTTGCATGAGATCAACTGGATGTTCCACAATGCTTCTGGGAAAATGTTCTATGGACAGATGAGACAAAAGTGGAACTGTTTAGCACAAGTGAAAAACGCTATGTGTGTAGGAAAAAGAACACTGCACTCAAAACAGGAAAACCTCATCTTAAGGCTATGTTCACACAGGGCGGATACGCTGCTAAAAGCACACAGAGTATCCACCCTGGGCGCCGCAGGGAATTCCGGACTGCGTCCCTCTGCCGTCATGCAGAGCGGCCTCCTGGGATGACGTTTCATCCCGTGTCAAGAAAGAAAAGTAATCACAGCACCGGAGATTCAAAATGAAGTGCAATATAATGGGTGCAAGCCTCAAAGGAACCTGATCCAAAGTCACATGAATGGAATCCACAAATATCAAGAGGCAAGGCAGCACATCCAAAACAAATGGGCATGTATTCACCCACAGGTGCGACGTTTCAGTCCAACAGGACCTTTCCCAAGCATGGATGCTTGAGAAAGGTCCTATTGGTCTGAAACGTCGCACCTGTGGGTGAATAAATTCCCATTTATTTTGGATGTGTTGCCTTGTTTCATCCTATGTGACCGCTACAGCCTGTGATTGGCCGCAGCGGTCACATGGGAGGAAATGTCATCCCATGAGGCCGGCCTGGATGAAGAAGCGCAGAATTCAGGGTAAGTATAAGATTTTTTAAATTTTTCTGAGTTGCAATTTTTTGTGGCGGAAAAGCAGGTTTTCCACCGCAAAAATCGCAACATCTGCTATTTCTTGCGGGTTTTACCTCCACATTGAATTCAATAGGGAAAACCTGCAACAAAAGAGCAGCGATTACGCAAATACAATTGTCATGCTGCGGATTAAAAAAACACACCGCAGGTCAATTTCTGAGCATCATTTACGCAGCATGTGGAGGAGATGTGTTCAAATCCCATCCACTCTGCTGCTACTGTATTATGCTACGGATTTTCCACAGCGAAATCTGTTGCGAAAAATCTGCAGTATTTATGCTACGTGTGAACTGACCCTAAGGCACTGTTCACACGGCGTTTTTTTGTAGGCAGGAAATTCTGCCTCAAAATTCCGTTTGGAATTTTGAGGCAGATTTTGATCTGCCTGCATGCCGTTTGCGGCGTTTTTCTCTCGCGTCCACTGAGCGCCACAGGCACAAATGCTGCAAAATACGCTTTCTCTACCTCCCATTGATGTCAATGGGAGGAAAGAGACGTAAATGCCCGAAGATAGGGCATGTCGCTTCTTTTTCCCGCGAGCGTTTTTTACCGCTTGCGGGAAAAAAACACCTCTGCCTCCCATTGAAATCAATGGGAGGTATTTTCGGAAGTTTTTTGGCGCGTTTTCCGACGCGGTTTCCTCATCAGACAACGTGTAAAGAAACTCTGTGTGAACAGGGCCTAATAGTGAAGCATGATGGAGGGGGCATCATAGTTTGGGGCTGCTTTGCTGCCTCAGGGCCTTGCGATCATTAAGCGAACAATGAATTCAAGGGTGTATCAAAACATTCTACCCTTCCCAAGATATTTGGTCCTCTCTACCGCAGGTTCTGTCGCTCGTTGTCTAGGGTTATGGCCATTTTCAGCAGCTCGGCAGCATGGAAGAGATTGTAAAGAGGGAGATGGGAATACCCCTTTAACCCTCCATGAAGATTTCGATTTTCCGAGTTATCCCTAGGTCGTTTTTTTGGCAGCAGTGGCTTCCTTCATGGAGTAGCCCCCAATTGGCAAGGGGATGTACGGCAAAGAATGTAAGGTCGAGACGTTGTGTAGAGTGGATGCGGAGGTCAGAATAGCCAAGGATCAATACCGGAAAGGCAGTGCGGGTCAGGCAGAAGTACCAGCATAAGCAAGAAATACAACGGAAGGGTAACAGCCGTACCACCAAGTGTGTAACCGAGGTTAGGACGTAAAATACACAGAATAGCAAATAGAACTAGAACACACTAACCTGAGGATCGGGCACGGACTGGAGGGCGATTTCACTTTGAATATACTCCTAACCAGTGATGTCATCTGGCTGCACTGGTTGGCATAGAGACCGGACGAGCATGGAGTTCCGGGGGACGCCAATGGTGGGTAAACCATTACTGACATAACACATGAATATCATCAGTAACAATGAAGTATCTGGGCTGTGACCCATGGGAGTGGGGTTGGGTGTGACTGCTCTTTACTTGTGTAATTACATCAGTGCTCAACGAGTAGATTTTCTAAAAAATAGTAATTGTCTTAGCTGTCCAAGATGGCAGTAGGAAATCCTTTTCGCACATATGCCCAACATATCCAGACTGCCCTATTACCCAACGGATGCCAAAATAGTGTTATTTTAGCATCCTTCGGACCGGTATGGGTCAGCATGCATTTTTTGTTACTATGTAGGGAAGCCTAGACTGCAGAGCTTTCCTATACAGAGGCATCGTGCAAAAACATTTACTACGTTCTATACGTTTTTAAAACAGGGAGACTATGGGCTGTGTATGCCACTGCATGTCTGAACAGTGGCATACAACGTAGAAATCCATCCAAAATACTCCCCAACTTATTCCTAAAAGAAGTGGATCATAAAAATGTGTTTTGAATTGACTTCTTTATGGAAGATAATCAAAAATCTAACAACTATATATAGGCTATGTTCATACTGACGTCAGAAGCTCCATCGGCAACTGAAGTTAATTGAATGTATCGCTATTCTTCTCGTCAACATGACAGAAACCATGATGAGGATACTGACGGACATCATGGTAAATATAATGTCCGCGGCTGCGGGCCGTCAGCTCCAACCTTCCCCCGACAGCCACGAGTCGGCATGCGCTGGCCCCAGCCTCCTCCTCAGGAGACGCCTCCATTCACCTCAGCCGGATCCCGTACAAACTTTGACCCGTGAGTACCCTGGACTATAAGAGGGATCCAGCCCCCTAGTTCGATGCCTGAGAATTGTTGTGTTCCCTAGTTTGTCTATGTGATGGCCTCCTAGTGTGTTTCCTGTTCCAGTCCCTGTACCTATACCTGTTCCAGTTCCTAGCTTTGCATACATTCCTGGTCTAGCACTGAGCTGTGCCAAAGTCGTGCCGTGCTGCATCCACGTCTGACCTGCTTTACCTCGCTTGACGTCCGCCTGCTACCTAGTACCAGCCGAGCCTGCCCTGCTGTCTGAGCTGCCACAGGTACCTATAGAACTATAGACTCTCACCTGCTCCCTGTTGGCCAGCTGCCTTACCGCCAAGGCGGTATGGCTCAGTGGCAGGGGCGTAGCTAAAGGCTCATGGGCCCGGATGCAAAAATTCTTACTGCCCCCCCCCCCGCGAAAACTTCTCATGGCTGACGGTCCGCAGCCTTCAGCTGCATCGCTGGGTCTCCTAAGTGACCCAACAATGCAGCACTAGCAACCGGGGGCGTCACTAAGGCTGGGTTCACACACCCTATTTACGGACGTAATTCGGGCGTTTTAGCATTGAATTACGTCCGAAAATGCGGCTCAAAAGCGTTGGCAAACATCTGCCCATTCATTTGAATGGGTCTTACGATGTTCTGTGCCGACGGTCATTTTTTTTTACGCGCCGCTGTCAAAAGGCGGCGCGTAAAAAAGATGCCCGCGTCAAAGAAGTGCCTGTCACTTCTTCAGATGTAAATGGAGCCGTTTTCCATGGACTCCATAGAAAAACAGCTCCAATTACGTCCGTAATGGACGCAGCGAAAGACGCCTGCACATGCCATTACGTCTGAAATTACGGTGCTGTTTTCTCCTGTAAACAGCACCGTAATTTCAGCCGTAACAGACGCTGCCGTGTGAACATACCCTCAGGGCTTAAAATGTCATGGGAAATAGCCCCAATACATATGTGTCCGCCCAAAAAAATGTGTGTATAGGAGACAGCATAGCATATCTATAGCACTACGACCCTATAAACTATGGATAGGATTAGATACAGTGGCTCAGCAGACAGTATCACACATGATAGGATTAGATACAGCGGATCAGCAGACAGTATCACACATGATAGGATTAGATACAGTTGCTGAGCAGACAGTATCACACATGATAGGATTAGATACAGTGGCTCAGCAGACAGTATCACACATGATAGGATTAGATACAGTGGCTCAGCAGACAGTATCACACATGATAGGATTAGATACAGCGGCTCAGCAGACAGTATCACACATGATAGGATTAGATACAGTGGCTCAGCAGACAGTACCACACATGATAGGATTAGATACAGTGTCTCAGAAGGCAGTATCACACATGATAGGATTAAATACAGTGGCTCAGCAGACAGTATCACACATGATCGGATTAGATATAGGGCCCAGCAGACAGTATCACACAAGATACGATTAGATACAGTGGCTCAGCAGACAGTATCACACATGATCAGATTAGATATAGGGCCCAGCTGTTAGGGATCTGCCAGGTACTTCATCTTGCTATACTCCTGGGATTAATCAATCCACACCTGAGGCCAGACCTGTTCGACTGACACCATCTCCCACCAACCAGGGTGGCAGGCTCAGGAGTGGAAGAGCCTATCGCGGCCTGGTCTGTCGGAGTTAGCTCCGCCCCCTGCCCTTTATTACCTGCCCTGTGCTCTCCCTCAGTGCTTGTAATTCTTTTGGATTCCTGGCCCCACTGCTGTTTGCTCCAGCCTGCTTCTGCCGTGCTTCTGCCTTGCTGCAGTTCTGCTTGACCTGCTTTGCTTTGCCCCTGGCTTGCTTCTGTCTCCGTGCCCGCTCGGGTGTACTCACTTCGTGCTGGTCCTGACTGTTCGTTCGCCGCCCCGTTTCCTCGTGGCGTTCCGTGGCTACTGCCCCTTCCCTTGCGTGTTCCCTGTTTGTCTTCCTGTGCACTTGGCCAGCGTGGGGACCGCCGCCCAGTTGTGCCTCGTCGCCTGGGGCGGGTCGTTGCAGGTGGGCGGGGACGGGGCGGTGGGTAGATTGGGGCTCACTTTCCCTTCACCTCCTTCCTGCCATTACATAATTACAAGCCCTTACCTAGTCTACCTTTTCTCCTACGCTGACGCTGTCATGGACCCCCTTGAGACCCTGACCCAGCAGATGCAGGGCCTCTCCCTACAGGTCCAGGCCCTGGCCCAAAGGGTCAATCAGGGTGACGCTGCTTTAGTAGTACCCCTCACCTCACCTCTAGAACCCGACCTCAAGTTACCTGACCAGTTTTCAGGGGACCGTAAGACGTTTCTCTCCTTCCGGGAGAGTTGCAGACTGTATTTCCGCCTAAAGCCCCACTCCTCAGGTTCCGAGAACCAGCGGGTGGGTATCATCATATCCCGACTCCAGGAAGGGCCCCAAGAGTGGGCCTTCTCCTTGGCTCCTGACGCCCCTGAACTTTCCTCTGTTGATCGTTTTTTCTCTGCCCTCGGACTCATTTACGACGAGACTGACAGGACTGCTTTAGCCGAGAGTCAGCTGGTGACCTTACGTCAGGGTAGGAGACCGGTTGAGGAATACTGTTCTGATTTTAGGAAGTGGTGCGTAGCTTCTCAGTGGAACGATCCGGCCCTAAGGTGCCAGTTTAGGTTAGGATTATCTGACGCCCTGAAGGATCTGCTGGTTAGCTACCCCTCGCCTGACTCCCTTGACCAGGTTATGGCCCTAGCAGTACGACTTGACCGACGTCTCAGGGAACGTCAGCTAGAACGCTTCAGTGTGCTCCCCTCTGACTTTTCTGCGATCCCCCCCGAGGTCCCGTCTCCTCGCCCCTCCACGGAGGACTCGGAGGTACCTATGCAACTCGGGGCCTCCATGTCCCCTCGACAACGTAGGGAGTTTCGCAGAATGAATGGTCTCTGCTTCTACTGTGGGGACGACAAGCATCTACTGAACACCTGTCCCAGGCGCAAGAATAAGAAGCCGGAAAACTTCCGCGCCTAAGTGATCATCGGGGAGGTCACTTGGGCGCACAGGTATTTCCCGTTAATGTGAAACGCAATAAAATTTTGCTTCCCTTTCAGGTCTCGTTTGCTGGCCGGTCTGCCACGGGCAGTGCTTTCGTGGATTCTGGCTCATCTGCTAATATCATGTCTGTGGAATTTGCTATGTCTCTAAAGATGCCTTGTATTGATTTACCTTATCCTATCCCTGTAGTAGGAATCGACTCAACCCCCCTTGCTAATGGTTATTTTACTCAGCATACTCCTGTTTTTGAACTCCTGGTTGGCTCCATGCATTTGGAGCAGTGCTCTGTACTGGTGATGCAGGGATTATCGTCTGATCTGGTTTTAGGCCTTCCCTGGTTGCAATTGCATAATCCCACATTTGATTGGAATACTGGGGATCTCACCAAATGGGGTAATGAATGTCTTATGTCATGTCTTTCCGTTAACTCTATTTCTCCCCGGGAGGAGGTAAACACGCTTCCTGAGTTTGTTCAGGACTTCGCCGATGTGTTTTCTAAGGAGGCCTCCGAGGTGTTGCCCCCCCATAGAGATTACGATTGCGCTATCGATTTGGTGCCTGGTGCCAAGCTTCCTAAGGGTAGGATATTTAATCTTTCATGTCCTGAACGTGAAGCGATGAGGGTGTATATCCAAGAATGCCTGGCCAAGGGTTTCATTCGCCCCTCGACTTCTCCTGTAGGTGCTGGCTTCTTCTTCGTGGGGAAGAAGGATGGTGGTCTTAGGCCGTGCATTGATTATCGTAACCTGAATAAGGTCACCGTAAGGAACCAGTACCCACTTCCTTTGATTCCGGATCTTTTTAATCAGGTTCAGGGAGCCCAATGGTTTTCTAAGTTCGATCTACGGGGGGCATATAACCTTATCCGCATCAAAGAGGGGGATGAGTGGAAAACTGCGTTCAACACACCCGAGGGTCATTTCGAATACCTGGTCATGCCCTTTGGGTTGTGTAATGCCCCTGCTGTCTTCCAGAATTTTATTAATGAAATCCTGAGAGAGTACCTGGGTAATTTTCTTGTTGTGTACCTTGATGACATACTGGTGTTTTCCAAGGACTGGTCCTCCCACGTGGAGCATGTCAGGAAGGTGCTCCAGGTCCTTCGGGAGAATAATCTGTTTGCTAAGACTGAAAAATGTGTCTTTGGGGTACAGGAGATACCATTTTTAGGGCAAATCCTCACTCCTCATGAATTCCGCATGGACCCTGCCAAGGTTCAAGCTGTGGCGGAATGGGTCCAACCTGCCTCCCTTAAGGCGTTACAGTGTTTTTTAGGGTTCGCCAACTATTACAGGAGATTTATTGCCAAATTCTCGGTCGTCGCTAAGCCTCTTACGGACCTTACCCGCAAGGGTGCCGATGTCCTCCATTGGCCCCCTGAGGCCGTCCAGGCCTTTGAGACTCTCAAGAAGTGCTTTATCTCGGCCCCCGTGCTGATTCAGCCCAACCAAGAGGAGCCATTTATTGTGGAGGTTGACGCTTCCGAGGTGGGAGTGGGGGCCGTCTTGTCCCAGGGTACCAGCTCCCTCACCCATCTCCGCCCCTGTGCTTACTTCTCTAGGAAGTTTTCGCCCACGGAGAGTAACTATGATATTGGCAACCGCGAACTTCTAGCCATTAAATGGGCTTTTGAGGAGTGGCGGCACTTCCTGGAGGGGGCCAGACACCAGGTAACGGTCCTTACGGATCACAAGAATCTGGTTTTCCTAGAATCGGCCCGGAGGCTTAATCCTAGACAAGCTCGGTGGGCACTATTCTTTACCAGATTTAATTTCTTGGTTACCTATAGGGCTGGGTCCAAGAATATTAAGGCTGACGCTCTGTCACGTAGTTTCATGGCCAATCCTCCTTCCGAGAAGGATCCTGCTTGTATTTTACCCCCTGGTATAATCGTCTCTGCCACGGATTCTGATTTAGCTTCTGATATCGCGGCTGATCAGGGTGCAGCTCCCGGGAACGTCCCTGGGGACAAACTGTTTGTTCCCCTGCAATACCGGCTGAGGGTACTCAGGGAAAACCATGACTCCGCTCTATCTGGTCATCCTGGCATCTTGGGCACCAAACACCTCATTACCAGAAACTATTGGTGGCCTGGGTTGCCTAAAGATGTTAGGGCTTACGTCGCCGCTTGTGAGGTTTGCGCTAGGTCCAAAACCCCTAGGTCCCGACCTGCGGGCCTACTACGTTCCTTGCCCATTCCCCAGAGACCTTGGACCCATATCTCCATGGATTTTATCACCGATTTGCCTCCATCTCAGGGCAAGTCGGTGGTGTGGGTGGTAGTCGACCGCTTCAGCAAGATGTGCCACTTTGTGCCCCTTAAGAAGCTACCTAACGCCAAGACGTTAGCTTCTTTGTTTGTGAAACACATCCTGCGTCTCCATGGGGCCCCAGTCAATATCGTTTCTGACAGAGGGGTACAATTTGTTTCCTTATTTTGGAGAGCTTTTTGTAAAAAGTTGGAGATTGATCTGTCCTTCTCCTCCGCCTTCCATCCCGAAACTAATGGCCAAACGGAAAGGACCAACCAATCCCTGGAACAATATTTAAGGTGTTTCATCTCTGACTGTCAATTCGATTGGGTCTCATTCCTTCCCCTTGCTGAATTTTCCCTGAATAACCGGGTCAGTAACTCGTCAGGGGTCTCCCCGTTTTTCTGTAATTTCGGGTTTAACCCAAGGTTCTCCTCCGTCTCCCCTGGTTGTTCCAATAATCCTGAGGTAGAGGAGGTTCATCGGGAACTGTGCACTGTCTGGGCCCAGGTTCAGAAGAACCTAGAGGCGTCCCAGAGCGCACAAAAGATTCAGGCGGATAGTAGACGTTCTGCTAACCCCCGGTTTGTCGTCGGGGATTTGGTCTGGTTGTCGTCCAGGAACTTGCGCCTTAAGGTCCCGTCCAGGAAGTTTGCTCCCCGATTTATTGGACCTTATAAGATCATTGAAGTCCTCAACCCTGTATCCTTCCGT
Source organism: Rhinoderma darwinii (assembly GCF_050947455.1). Classification (NCBI taxonomy): domain Eukaryota; kingdom Metazoa; phylum Chordata; class Amphibia; order Anura; family Rhinodermatidae; genus Rhinoderma; species Rhinoderma darwinii. The sequence continues at coordinate 8,746,816 of NC_134691.1, read as the reverse complement.
CTGGAGCTCCCCCCATCCTTTCGCATACATGACGTCTTCCATGCCTCCCTCCTTAAACGCTGCTCCCTGTCCTGGTCCCCCTCGAGGATACCTCCTGTTCCCGTTCTCACCCCTGAGGGGGTGGAATTCGAGGTGGCCAAGATTATGGACAGTAGGATGGTCCAGGGCTCCCTCCAGTACCTGGTCCATTGGAGAGGATACGGGCCGGAGGAGAGGACTTGGGTACCTGCCCGTGATGTTCACGCTGGGGTATTGATCAGGAGGTTCCACCTCCTCTTCCCCACTAAACCGGGTCCCCTTAGTAAGGGTCCGGTGGCCCCTCATAAAAGGGGGAGTACTGTTAGGGATCTGCCAGGTACTTCATCTTGCTATACTCCTGGGATTAATCAATCCACACCTGAGGCCAGACCTGTTCGACTGACACCATCTCCCACCAACCAGGGTGGCAGGCTCAGGAGTGGAAGAGCCTATCGCGGCCTGGTCTGTCGGAGTTAGCTCCGCCCCCTGCCCTTTATTACCTGCCCTGTGCTCTCCCTCAGTGCTTGTAATTCTTTTGGATTCCTGGCCCCACTGCTGCTTGCTCCAGCCTGCTTCTGCCGTGCTTCTGCCTTGCTGCAGTTCTGCTTGACCTGCTTTGCTTTGCCCCTGGCTTGCTTCTGTCTCCGTGCCCGCTCGGGTGTACTCACTTCGTGCTGGTCCTGACTGTTCGTTCGCCGCCCCGTTTCCTCGTGGCGTTCCGTGGCTACTGCCCCTTCCCTTGCGTGTTCCCTGTTTGTCTTCCTGTGCACTTGGCCAGCGTGGGGACCGCCGCCCAGTTGTGCCTCGTCGCCTGGGGCGGGTCGTTGCAGGTGGGCGGGGACGGGGCGGTGGGTAGATTGGGGCTCACTTTCCCTTCACCTCCTTCCTGCCATTACACCAGCAGACAGTATCACACAAGATACGATTAGATACAGTGGCCCAGCAGACAGTATCACACATGATTGGATTAGATACACAGCTCAGCAGACAGTATCACACATGATTGGATTAGATACAGGGCTCAGCAGACAGTATCACACATGATAGGATTAGATACAGTGGCCCAGCAGACAGTATCACACATGATTGGATTAGATACAGTGGCTCAGCAGACAGTATCACACATGATTGGATTAGATACAGGGCCCAGCTCGCTGACATTGCGTCTCCAGCGCTGGACCCAGGAAAGGTAAGAATAATAATTTTGCTTCTTTATGTGTTACTGATTATTTTTGTGTGTTTGTGTTTTTTTACAGGTTCGGTTGTTGGACTTCGGATACGAGGACTTCAATGACGGCGTTTTTTTTATTCTCAATAAAATGGTTAATGAGGGTTGTGTTTTTTTATTTCAATTAAACATTTTTTCTATGTGCTTGTATCTTTTTAAACTTTATTATCACCGCCTTAGTAATGGCCGCTGGCTGATTGACAACCTCCATTACTAAGGCGAGGCTTAATGTTAGCCGGTACAAAGGCTACACTAACCGCCATTATTACCCAGGTAGCCACCGCCACCAGGAGTACTGGGAAGAGCCGGGTACGATCCAGTACCCGACCATCTGTAGTGATGGTTGGGCACTAGGGCGGCCGCAGGCTGGTATTATCAGGAGGGGAAAGGCCAAAAACAGTGGCCCTTCCTACCCTGGTGATGCTAGGCTGCTCCTGCTTTATTGTATCTGGCTGGTTATGAAAAATGGGGGGGACCCCACATCGTTCTTTCCAATTATTTATTTATTTTTTTAAATGACGTGGGGTCCCCCCCATTTTTCATAACCAGCCAGATACAATAAAGCAACAGCAGCCTAGCATCACCAGGGTAGGAAGGGCCACTGTTTTTGGCCTTTCCCCTCCTGATAATACCAGCCTGCGGCCACCCTAGTGCCCAACCATCACTACAGATGGTCAGGTACTGGATCGTACCCGGCTCTTCCCAGCACCCCTGGTGGCGGTGGGTACCGGGGTAATAAAGGGGGTTAGTGTTCGCCTCTGCACCGGCTAACACTAAGCCCCGCCTTAGCAATGGATGCTGTCAATCAGCCGGCGGCCATTACTAAGGCAGTAGTAATATAGTTTAAAAAAAAACACAAAGACATAGAAAAAATATTTTATTGAAATAAAAAAAAAAACCCACACAACCCTCATTAACCATTTTATTAATAAAAAAAAAGCCGTCGTCCGAAGTAGTCCTGGAATCCGACGTAGTCCAACGACCGAACCTGTAAGAAAACACACAAAAACCGATTAGTAACACATGTGTTAGGGCATGACCACACGTGGCGGATTTCCTCCGCAACTGTCCGCATCAATGCCGCACAGAATCTGCGTTGCAGATTCTGCTGCGGATCTGCACAAAATGTGCAGTACATTGATGCGGACTAGCTGCTGCGGACTGCGGGAAAAGTGCTTCCCTTCTCCCTATCAGTGCAGGATAGAGAGAAGGGACAGCACTTTCCCTAGTGAAAGTGAACGAATTTCATACTTACCGGCCGTTGTCTTGGTGACGCGTCCCTCTTTCAGCATCCAGCCCGACCTCCCTGGATGACGCGCCAGTCCATGTGACCGCTGCAGCCTGTGCTTGGCCTGTGATTGGCTGCAGCCGTCACTTAGACTCAAACGTCATCCTGGGAGGCCGGACTGGAGACAGAAGCAGGGAGATCTCGGTAAGTACGAACTTCATTTTTTTTTACAGATACATGTATATTGGGATCGGTAGTCACTGTCCCGGGTGCAGAAACAGTTACTGCCGATCGCTTAACTCTTTCAGCACCCTGGACAGTGACTATTTACTGACGTCTCCTAGCAACCCTCCCGTCATTACGGGAGCCCCATTGACTTCCTCAGTCTGGCTGTAGACCTAGAAATACATAGGTCCAGCCAGAATGAAGAAATGTCATGGTAGTAAAACGAATACGCTCCGCAGCACACATAAGATCTGCGGACTTCATTGCGGAATTTTGACTCTCCATTGAAGTCAATGGAGAAATTCCGCCATGAGTCCGCCACTGCTCCGCAACAGACAGAGCATGCTGCGGACACCAAATTCCGCTCCGCAGCCTATGCTCCGCAGCGGAATTTTACGCCTCGTCTAAACGAACACTTCTAAATTAAAGTGTAAGTCAATGGACAAACGGCTCCGCTGCGGATTAACGCTGCAGAGTGTCCGCAGCGGAATTTAAGTGAAAATCCGCCACGTGTGAACGTGCCCTAAGGCTTAGATACAGGGCCCATGTGTGATACTGTCTGTGAGACCCTGTATCTAAGCCTACCACAACGTAGGCTTAGATACAGGGTCCAGCAGACAGTAATCTTATACAGTATAAGATTACTGTGTGCTGGGGCCCTGTATCTAAACCTACAGTGTGGTAGGCTTAGATACAGGGCCCAGCAGACAGGATCACACATGGGCCATGTATCTAAGCCTACCATGTGATTGGCTTATATACAGGGCCCATCAGACAGGATCACACATGGGCCATGTATCTAAGCCTACCATGTGATTGGCTTAGATACAGGGCCCAGCAGACAGGATCACGCATGGGCCATGTATCTAAGCCTACCATGTGATTGGCTTAGATACAGGGCCCAGCAGACAGGATCACGCATGGGCCATGTATCTAAGCCTACCATGTGATTGGCTTAGATACAGGGCCCAGCAGACAGGATCACGCATGGGCCATGTATCTAAGCCTACCATGTGATTGGCTTAGATAGAGGACCCAGCAGACAGGATCACACAATCTGTGATCCGGTCTCATGGGCCCCCTAAGCCTGCTACATCGTAGGCTTAGGGGTTGTGCAGTCCCTAAACATTGATGGCCTATCCTCAGGATAGGCCATCAATAGCTGATGTGTCTCCCGGGACCCGCAAATCAGCTGTTTTGAGGGGGCCGCAGCACTCGTACGAGAGCTGCTTCCCCTTCATTTAACTACTCGCTCACACTGTGAATCGCCGACACGGATTCACAGTGTGACCGGAATGAAGTGACAGGAATGAAGGGGAGCAGCTCTCGTACGAGTGCTGCGGCCCCTTCAAAACAGCTGATTGGCGGGTCCCGGGAGTCGGACCCCGCCAGTCAGGGCTAACCTTACCTTCCTCTTCGGCCGCGGCGGGAGTTCTGTCGTCTCGATGCTGTGCGCGGCGCATAGCGTGGTGACGTCATGCGCTGCGCACAGCGCCTGACGTCAGGACCTCCGCTGCGATCCGGAACCAGGAAGGTAAGTAAAGTATGTTACTATAGTAACAGGGGCCCGCGGCCCGAGTTACTATAGTAACTTTTTATTGATGTGGTGTGGGGGGCCGTGGGCCCCCCTGGCTTCGGGGCCCGGTCGCAATTGCGACCGCTGCGACCCCTATAGCTACGCCAGTGCTCAGTGGGTCGACAGACCCTTCGTGACAGTACGCTCAGGCCATGGACCCCGCTGGTCTTGACGACTTCACTGGAGATGCGAGTGGATATGCTGGACCTCCAGTCTCGACAGGACCAACTCCTCCAGGCGTTGAACATTCTTGCACGTCGGCAGTAGGGGCAAGCTGCCATTCCTCCTACTACACCTCCTGGCAATGTTGATCCTCAGACTATACCTCTTGGATCCATTTCTGCCTATATGCTAGGACATTTTCGTCTGATGGTGCCAGGGTCGCTTTTATCATCTCTCTCCTCACTGGCAAGGCTCCTGAATGGTCGAACCCTATCTGGGAGAGACAAGGACCAGAGACCCGTGACTTCCCTGCCTTCCTCCAGACTTTTCGCATGGTGTTTGAGGAGCCTGGACGGGTCTCATCTGCAACGGCCTCTTTGATTAAGCTGCGCCAAGGAAACACCTCCGTGAGTGAGTGCGCCATCCACTTCCGCACCCTGGTGGGAGAGCTGTTAGGGAACAATGAGGCTCTGGCGGCTGCATTCTGGCATGGACTATCTTCCAGAATTAAAGACGAACTTGCCGCCCGGGATCTGCCGTCTACCCTGGATGACTTCATCCTCCTGCCTGCCCGGATTGATATACGGATCTGTGAACGCCTCCAAGAGGTTCAATGGGAGGGAGCCCTTCCTACTCTGGTTTCTACTTTACAGCAACCCCTGCTGTCCTCAGATGTCGATCCTCCTAAGTAGTCGGTAATAATGGACCAGTGTAATTTATCCATCCAGGAGAAGCAACACAGACGCACATCTGGACTCTGTCTTTATTGCGGTCTCGATGGCCATCTTGTGCGCCTCTGCCCCCAAAGATCCCAAAACCTAGGGTTGCTTAGAGTGACGACCTTGGGTAAAGATGGACTTCCGTCTAAATTGTCCATACCTGTGACCATAGTGTCCGGCGAGAAAACGCATCAGGTCTCTGCGTATCTGGACTCTGGATCCGCTGCTAATTTCATCCGCAGAGATCTGGTGGACCTTCTGCAATTGCCCACCACCCCTCTGAAGAGGCCGATGACAGTTTCTTCAGTGAATGGATTACCTCTGCCAGACCCAGTTATAGCTGTGACCAAGATGCTGAGGCTCCAAGTGGGAGCCCTTCACTCCGAACTTCTGTCGTTCTATGTCCTACCCAAAGCTGTTAACCCTGTGTTGCTGGGCCTGCCTTGGCTCCGACTGCATGCCCCAGTTCTGGACTGGAATTCTGGAGAGGTTCTCTAGTGGGGCCCTGCGTGTCAAGGTCGTTGCCTGGTGCGGATTCGTTCGGCTCAGCCTTCGCTGCCTCGGTCTTTGGCAGGATTGCCGAGTCATTATGCTGCCTTTTCGGACGTCTTCAGCAAGAGGGAGACATCGCCCCCACATCGGGCGTTTGAATGCCCTATTGAACTGATTCCGGGTGCATCCCTTCCCGGTGGTAGGGTATATCCTCTCTCCTTGCCAGAGACTCTGTCCATGTCCTCCTATGTGAAAGAGAACTTAGAAAGTCTTCCTCCCCGGCAGGAGCCAGGTTCTTCTTTGTCAAAAAGAAAGATGGCTCTCTTCGTCCTTGCATCGACTACCGTGGTCTCAACCAGATCACGGTGAAGAATAAATCTCCGTTGCCACTGATCTCTGAACTGTTTGATCGTATACGTGGTCTAATTTTTTTTTCTAAACTGGACCTGCGTGGGGCTTACAACCTAGTCCGGATTCGGCAGGGTGATGAATGGAAGACTGCATTTAACACCCATGATGGACACTATGAATATCTAGTAATGCCCTTCCCCTTCGGCCTGTGTAATGCTGCCGCAGTCTTCCAGGAGTTCGTTAATTACATTTTCCGTGACCTCCTCTATGTTTGTGTGGTAGTCTACCTTGATGACATCTTGATTTTCCCTCCAGATCCTATGATGCACCAGAGACATGTCCGTCAGGTTCTGCTATGGTTAAGGGAGAATCGTCTGTACGCCAAGTTGGAGAAGTGCGTGCTTGACAAGGATGCTCTACCCTTCCTGGGCTACATCGTCTCAAATCGAGGTCTCGAGATGGATCCTGAAAAGATAAAGTCTGTCCTGGAGTGGCCACGCCCTCAAGGCTTGAGGGCCATACAGCGCTTTTTGGGATTTTCTAATTTTTACAGGCATTTTATTCCGAACTTCTCCTCACTGACTTCTCCCATCTCTAACCTTACTAAGAAGGGTATGAACGGCAAGGTGTGGACTCCCGAGGCAGAGTTCGCATTCAATACCCTGAAGAGTGCCTTCATGTCAGCCTCTATCCCCCATCATCCGGATGTCTCTCTGCAGTTCTCATTGGACGTGGACGCATCCTCTGTCAGTGCTGGTGCACTCCTGTTCCAGAGAGGTCCCAAGGACAAGTCAAGGATATGTGGATACTTTTCCAAGCTCTTCTCTTCCGCAGAATGCAACTACTCAATTGGGGATCGGGAGTTACTGGCCATCAAATTGGCTCTGCAGGAGTGGAGACATCTACTAGAGGGCGCAGCTCATCCGATCTTGATTTTTATGGACCACAAGAATCTGACCTACCTCCAGACGGCCCAACGGCTGAACCCTCGTCAGGCAAGGTGGTTACTGTTCTTTGCAAGGTTTCAGTTTGAGCTTCATTATCGCCCGGCCGACAAGAATGTGAGGACCGATGCCTTGTCCAGGTCTTTCGAGACAGAATACACTATAGAGAGTCCACAGAACATTATTGATCCATCTTGCATTGTCTCGGTCAATCCCCTGCAAATTGGGGACATTCCTCGAGGGAGGACTTTTGTGCGCCTGGCTGATTATGGAAGAATCCTCCGCTGGGGACACTCCTCTAGACTGGCAGGTCACGCAGGGTTACGTAAGACCCGGGATCTGATTGCTCGTCATTTCTGGTAGCCCACACTGCCCAAGGATATTGTGGACTTTGTTTCTTCCTGTGCTGTATGTGCAGCCAACAAGGCCACCCACTTCAGACCTGCTGGTCTGCTCCAGCCATTGCCTGTGCCCAATGCTCCCTGGCAGCAGATAGCGATGGACTTTATCACGGACCTGCCTCTCTCTGCTGGATGCAGTGCTGTCTGGGTGGTGGTGGACCGATTTTCGAAGATGGCCCACTTCGTTCCTCTGACCGGTCTTCCTTCTGCTCCCCAGTTGGCCAATTTATTTATCCAACACATCTTCCGCCTGCACGGCTTGCTGCAGCATATTGTGTCTGATCGGGGGGGGGGGGGGGGGTTCAGTTTACCTCGAGGTTCTGGAGAGCCCTTTGCGGACTTCTTGGCGTGAAGTTGGACTTTTCCTCTGCCTACCATCCTCCTTATGGTCAGGTTGAGAGGATCAACCAGATTTTGGAGAACTACCTACGCCACTTCATCTCCAAGCAGCATGATGACTGGGTGCAGCTGCTACCATAGGCGGAGTTCTCCTACAATAATCACACCAGCGAGTCTACTAGGAATACACCGATCTGCATTGTCTACTGCCAGCACCCACAAATTCCTCTCCCGATGCCTGATACTTTCGAGGTACCTGCAGCTAACTCCACGTTTAGAGACTTTTTGCAGATCTGGCAGCAGACTCGATTCTCCATCCTAATGGCAGTGGACCACATGAAACGGAAGGCTGACACAAGGAGAAGAGAGTCTCTTCGGTTTCTTCCTGGCACTAAGGTCTGGCTGTTGTCCAGGAATATCTGACTGAGGGTGCCGTCATGTAAATTAGCCCCCAGGTTCCTTGGACCATTCGAGGTCCTGCAGCAGATCAACCCTGTCGCCTACAAGCTTCGGCTGCCTCCCGCCCTCAGGATTCCCAACTCCTTCCATGTCTCCCTCCTGAAACCAGTGATCCTGAACCGCTATTCCAAGACTCCCAGCCCTGCGGGTGCCTTCAGCGGTCCTTCGGACATCTTTGAGGTCAAGGACTAGAGATGAGCGAACCGGGACAACCGAACCCGGTTTCGGTCCGAACTTCCGGTAAAGTTCGGTTCGCAGCGAATCCGAACTTCACCGGGTTCGGCCGAACCCGTTTTGACCGAACCCGGTCAAAAACATTATACAAATCGGCAGCCACTTATCTCTATCAATCACTGATAGAGAAAAGAGGCTGCTGATTAAAAATAAAATAAAAAGCATTTCATACGTACCCGGTCGTTGTCTTAGTGACGAGTCCCTCTTCTTCCTCCAGTCCGACCTTTTCTGACGCGGCAGCCTGTGATTGGCTGCAGAGGCCTCTGCAGCCTGTGATTGGCTGCAGAGGCCGCGGCAGCCTGTGATTGGCTGCAGCGCTCACATGGGCTGCATCGTCATCAAGGAATGTCGGGCCGGATGTCGAGAGGGACGCGTCACCAAGGCAACGGCCAGGAGACCGGACTGGAGGAAGCAGAAAGTTCTCGGTAAGTATGAACGTCTTTTTTTTTACAGGTACTGTGATCGGTAGTCACTGTCCAGGGTACTGAAACAGTTACTGCCGATCAGTTAACTCTTTCAACACCCTGGACAGTGACTATTTAGGGTATGTGCACACACACTAATTACGTCCGTAAATGACGGACGTATTTCGGCCGCAAGTACCGGACCGAACACAGTGCAGGGAGCCGGGCTCCTAGCATCATAGTTATGTACGATGCTAGGAGTCCCTGCCTCTCTGCAGGACAACTGTCCCGTACTGTAATCATGTTTTCAGTACTGGACAGTAGTTCCACGGAGAGGCAGGGACTCCTAGCATCGTACATAAATATGATGCTAGGAGCCCGGCTCCCTGCAGGGTGTTCGGTCCGGTACTTGCGGCCGAAATACGTCTGTCAATTACGGACGTAATTAGTGTGTGTGCACATACCCTTACTGACGTCGCCTAGCAACGCTGCCGTAATGACGGGTGCACACATGTAGCCACCCGTCATTACGGGGCCTCATGCACACGACCATAAAAACACCCGTTATCACGGGTCGTAATTACGACCCGAAATAGCGGGCCCATATACTTCTGTTAGCCACGGGTACCTTCCCGTTTTCTCACGGGAAGGTGCCCGTGCCGTTAAAAAGATAGAACATGTTCTATTTTTTTATTTTACGGGCCGTGCTCGTAATTACGACTCGTAACTACGAGCACGGCCGGCCACGGGCAGCCGGCCGCTTTTGCGAACTGTGCTGTCATTATAATTATAGCAGCACGGCCCGTAAAATAGAAAAATAGAACATGTTCTATTTTTTTAACGGCACGGGCACCTTCCCGTGAGAATACGGAAAGGTACCCGTGGGTAACAGAAGTCTATGAGCCCGTTATTGCGGGTCGTAATTACGACCCGCAATAACGGGTGTTTTTACGGTCATGTGCATGATGGGAGCACGGCTCGGAAAAACGAACGGCTGCCCGTGCTCATCTCCTGAAATAATCTGTGCTGCCTTAAACTCTGTGGACAGGTCAGGATCCTGTTTCTTTTAAATCCTGCTAGGGAACCCGCTCGATCCACTATATAAGGCTACGCTACAGTGCAGCATTTAAAAGAAACAGGATCCTGACCTGTCCACAGAATTTAAGGCAGCACAGAGTATTTCAGGAGATGAGCGTGCAGATTTAGTGCTGCTGTGAACTCTGCTCTTACCATTACGTAGCTCTCAGTCTGTTATCTCTCCTCCACTCCTGTCCTCAAGAACACCTTCACATGATTGGCAAGTCACCACGTAATGGTAAGAGCAGAGTTCACAGCAGCACAGAGTATTTCAGGAGATGAGCGTGCGGATCTTGTGCGTGGTGGTGACTTGCCAATCATGTGAACGTGTTATAGAGGACAGGAGTGGAGGAGATGTAACAGACTGAGCTACGTAATGGTAAGAACAGAGTTCACAGCAGCACAGAGTATTTCAGGAGAGGAGCGTGCAGATTCAGTGCTGCTGTGAACTCTGCTCTTACCATTACGTAGCTCAGTCTGTTACCTCTCCTCCACTCCTGTCCTCAATAACACCTTCACATGATTGGCAAGTCACCACCCCGCACAAGATCCGCACGCTCATCTCCTGAAATACTCTGTGCTGCTGTGAACTCTGCTCTTACCATTACGTGGTGACTTGCCAATCATGTGAAGGTGTTCTGGAGGACAGGAGTGGAGGAGAGGTAACAGACTGAGAGCTACGTAATGGTAAGAGCAGAGTTCGCAGCAGCACTGAATCTGCACGCTCATCTCCTGTAATACTCTGTGCTGCCTTAAACTCTATGGACAGGTCAGGATCCTGTTTCTTTTAAATGCTGCACTGTAGCGCAGCCTTATATAGTGGATCGAGCGGTTTCCCCAGCAGCATTTAAAAGAAACCGTGTTTGTGTATGTGTGTGTTTGTGTATATATGTGTGTTTGGATATGTGACTTTGTCTGTTTTTGTTTTTATATGTGTGTTTGTGTATATGTGTGTGTATATATGGGTGTATTTGTGTATATGTTTGTGTGTAGATGTTTGTGTGTGTTTTTGTATATGTGTATATGTGTGTATATGGGTGTGTGTTTGTGTGTATATATGGGTGTGTTTGTGTATATGTGTGTTTGGGTATGTGTGTTTTTGTTTGTATATGTGTTTGTGTATATGTGTTCGTGTATGTGTGTATAACTGTGTGTGTGTGTTTGTTTGGATATGTGTGTTTTTGTTTGTATATGTGTGAGTTCGTGTATATGTGTGTTTGTCTGTTTATGTGTGTGTGTGTGTGTGTGTATATCTTGTTGTGTTTGTGTATATATGGGTGTGTTTGTGTATGGTTGTGTGTGTGTGCGCGTGCGTGTATATATGTGTGTAGGTGAGTAGAAGTATTGGTATTGTTCACATTGATAACTGTTTTTTTATGTTGTTGCAGATTTTGATGTACCGATTGGACTACATCTTCGATTCGTTGGACTACTGCGTAGATCTGCGTTTTTTCAAATTTTAATAAAATGGTTAACGAGGGTTTTGTTGGGGATTTCTTATTTCAATAAAAAAGAATTGTCTTTGTGGTTTTTTTAAAACTTTATTAGTGCCTAGATAATGGCATATGGCTGATTGACAGCGTCCATTATTAAGGCGGTACTTAGTGTTAGCCGGTGCAGAGGCTAGCACTAACCACCCATTATTACCCCGGTACCCACCACCACCAGGGGTGCCGGGAAGAGCTTGGTACGATCCAGTACCCGACCATCTGTTGTGATGGTCGGGTACTGGGGCGGCCGTAGGCTGGTATTACGAGGCTGGGAAGGGCCAAAATCAGTGGACCTTCCCACCCTTGTAATGCTAGGCTGCTGCTGCTGTGTTGTATCGGGCTGGTTATAAAAATGGGGGGGACCCCCACGTCGTTTTTTTTTTTTGAATTTAACAAATTTAGCAATAGACGGGTCCCCCACATTTTTAATAACCAGCCATATACAAGGCCGCAGCAGTCTGGCATTACATGGGTGGGAAGGGCCACTGGTTTTGTCCATTCCCAGGCTAATAACACTGTGTTGTATGTGGCTGGTTATGATAAATTGGGTGGAACCCCATGTCTTTTTAAAAAAAAAAATGTAAATAAATAAATAATTTAAAAAAATGACGTGGGGTCCCCCCCACTTTTATAACCAGCCAGATACAACACAGCAGCAGCAGCCTAGCATTACAAGGGTGGGAAGGTCCACTGTTTTTGGCCCTTCCCAGCCTCATAATACCAGCCTGCGGCCGCCCCAGGGCCCGACCATCACAACAGATGGTCGGGTACTGGATCGTACCTGGCTCTTCCCGGCACCCCTGGTGGTTTTGGGTACCGGGGTAATAATGGTGGTTAGTGTTAGCCTCTGCACCGGCTAACACTAAGCCTAGCCTTAGTAATGGATGTTGTCACTCAGACAGCGGCCATTACTAAAGTGGTAATAATAAAATTTGAAAAGAAAAAGACAAAGATATAGATAAAATAACCCTCATTAACCATTTTATTGTAGAAAAAAAAAACGTCATCTAAGTAGTCCTCGAAACCGACGTAGTCCAAACACCAAACCTGTAAAAAAAAAAAAAAATGAAATAAAACATGTCGTAGGCTTAGATTCAGTTTAATGTGTGATACTGACTGTTATACCATGTATAGAAGCCTGCCGTGAAGTTGACTTAGATACAGGGCGCCAGCAGACAGTATCATACATGGCCATACATACATATATACAAACATACATACAAGCATGCACATATATACATGCAAATATACATACCTGCAAACATACACACATATATACATGCAAACTATCATACATACATGCATACACACACACATGAAAACATACATACAAACAAACATGCAAAGATACATACATACATATATACAAGCATGCAAAAATATACATGCACACATAAATACATGCAAACATAATTACATACATGCACATATATATATAAACATACATGCAAACATACATGCAAAAATAAAAACATGCAAACATACATACATGCACATATATACATACATACATGACAACATACATACAAACATACATGACAACATACATACATGCAAACATACATACATGCAAACATACATACACACATGCAAACATATATACATGCAAATATACATACAAACATGCACATGTATACATACATGCCAACATACATGCAAACATACATGCACATATACATATACATACATACATGACAACATACATACATGCAAATATACATACATACACACATGCACATATATACATACATGCCAACATACATGCACATATATACATACATGACAACATACATACATACATATATATATACACACATGCAAATATACATACAAACATGCATACATACATGCAAACATACATTCATGCAAACACACATACATGCAAACATACATACATACATACAAATATACATACACACATGCACATATATACATACATGACAACATACATACATACATGACAACATACATGCAAAAATACATACATGCAAACATACATACATACATGCAAATATATACATGCAAATATACATACAAACATGCACATATATACATACATGCCAACATACATGCACAGATATACATACATACATACATGACAACATACATACATGACAACATACATACATACATACATACATGCCAACATACATACATGCCAAAAAATAATAATAATACGTTCATACTTACTTTCCTCCTGTCCGGCCTCCAGCGATGACGTTTCATTCATGTCGCCGCTGCAGCCTGTGATTGGCTGCAGAGGCGGTCACGTGGGATGAAGCGTCATCCTGACGTGCGTGACCGCCACTACAGCCTGTGATTGGCTGCAGCGGCGAAAGGGATGAAACGTCATCGCTGGAGGCCGGACAGGAGGAAAGTAAGTACGAACGTATAATTTTTATTTTTTTATTACATTTAAATAGTGTTTTCCGCGCGCCGAGCATGTACTGTGAAGGTTGCTGAAAGAGTTAGTGCAGCCCATTAACTCTATCAGCACCCTGGACAGTAGCATGCTCGGCGCACGTAAGTGACAGGCTCGGTCAGAACTAGTTCGGTCCGAACCGAACTTTTTTGTGAATTTCGGCGAACTAGCCGAACCGAACTTTTGATAAGTTCGCTCATCTCTATCAAGGACATTTTGGATACCAAGAGAGTGAGAGGAAAGACTTTTTATTTGGTGGATTGGAGGGGGTTTGGCACTGAGGAGAAGTCCTGGGAGCCAGAGGAGAATCTCAATGCTCCTACTCTTCTGAAGAAGTTTCTCTCTCGCTCCAGTCCCAAGAAGAGGGGGCGTAAGAGGGGGGATACTGTAATGTCCGTGGCTGCGGGCCGTCAGCTCCAACCTTCCCCTGACAGCCGCAGCCACGAGTCGGCAAGCGCTGGCCCCAGCCTCCTCATCAGGAGATGCCAGCGCTCATGTCCACTCACCTCAGCCGGATCCCGTAAGGTGCTCGCTCTTAAAGGGGCAGCGCACGCACCAGACATTGTGGATGAACTTTGACCCGTGAGTACCCTGGACTATAAGAGGGGTCCAGCCCCCTAGTTCGATTCCTGAGCATTGTTGTGTTTCCTAGTTTGTCTATGTCATGGCCTCCGAGTGTGTTCCCTGTTCCAGTCCCTGTACCTGTTCCAGTTCCTAGCTTTCCATACATTTCTGGTCTAGCACTGAGCTGTGCCAAAGTCGTGTCGTGCTGCATCCATGTCCGACCTGCTTCTCCTCGTATGACGTCTGCCTGCTACCTAGTCCCAGCCAAGCCTGCCCTGCTGCTGTCTGAGCTACCACAGGTACCTGTAGAACTATAGACTCTCACCTGCTCCCTGTTGGCCAGCTGCCTTACCGCCAAGGCAGTATGGCCCAGTGGGTCCACAGACCCTTCGTGACAGTAAATCAATGCGGACCGTCGGGGTCTGGTTGTATCCATCACATGATGGATCCGGCAGAGTATTGTGGCTTCGGTTATGGTAGATAGCCATAACACAAATGTGAACTGAGACTTGGTCAGAGCTATGGTGGATTATGTATGTCTATTTACTAATGGGTGGCATGTAATACTATATTTCCCCTATAGTTGTCACTGTAGTGGAAATGTATGGATGACCTCAGATCCCTCCAGCGATAGCAGTGGATTGCCAGATGGTTCTGAAATCAGAGACGCAGTGATTAGCATCAGAGGTTTTCATTAACCCCTTTAAAGGGCAACTAAACTTTCGGAAAACGTCTAACATGTCATAGTGACATGTCAGGAGATTTGATCGGTGGGGGTCTGAGCACTGAGACCCCCACCAATCGCCAAAATGAAGCGGCAGAAGCTCACGGTGATCAATGAGGCGCTTGGTTTCTGATCAGCTTTTCTCGGAAAGCCAAGCAGTCGGTGAATGGGCTCAATTGAAAGTCTATGGGCCCGTACACCAAGTGCTCGGCTTTCTGAAAAATGTCGATCAGAAACAAAGTGGCTCAGTGCTCACCCGAGCGCTTCTTCCACTTCGTTTTAGCAATTGGTGGTGATCTCAGTGATCGAACCCCTATCGATCAAAACTTCTGACATGTCACTATGACATGTCAAAAGTTTTCTGAAAGTTTAGTTACCCTTTAAGAAACAAAATTCTCCAACAACTGCAACATATCGACCAGCAACAACAGGCTGCAGCATAAGCGGCATGCTCAAAAACTTTTATGAAACTTTTAAGATATTTTACATCCATATATGAAAGTGATGTTTGGGGGGGGGGGGTCACATAATTTTAGCACAGATTACATCTAACCCATACATTATATGTTTAGGCTTTAGTTGGAATACCTTCAGAGACTTTGCGCATGCTCATGGCCACAGAACTTTTTGATGACTTTATAATGGATTGTCCTTTGTCTCCAGGCGGAGATGATTTATGATGATGATTATACATACCAGTTGGCTCCAGAAGTGTTTGCACAGTGACACAATTTTCATACTTTAGTCTACACACCACCACAATGGATGTGAAATAAAGCAATGATGTTTTTGAAGTTTAGACTTTTAACTTCAAGGGTTTTAACAAAAATATTGCATTAACTGTTTAGAAATTGCAGCCATTTTTTTTACATGGCCCCTTCATTTTCATAGGCTCAAAAGTAATTGGGCAATTGACTAAGAAGCCATTTCATGGCCGGGTGTGACCCGTTCCCTTGTTATTTCATGACAAATAAAGAAGTCTGGAGTTGATTCTGAGATCCATCAGGCCATCAATTTGATCGATGGGGGTCCAAACGCTGGGACCCCCACCGATCACGAAAACGGGCTTACCGTGCCATTCCAGGGATCCGCCCATAGGAATGGAGCTGTAGTGCGCATGTTCAACCACAGCTCCATTCATTTCCTTGGGGCTCCTGAACATAGCGCACGGCAGCCCCATAGAAATTAATGGAGTGGTGGACAAGCATGCCCAGTAAAAATAAATTTTTATGGGGTTCCCAGGAACGGCACTGCTAAGCCCATTCTCGTGATCGGTGGGGGTCCCAGTGGTTGGACCCCCACCAATCAGATATTTATCATCTATCTTGTGGAGAAGTAATAAATATTGATTATGGGAAAATTCCTTTAACCCTGAGGAATATCCAACCGGATTTTCTGTGCGAAAATTCCAAAAGCATTTTCACAAGAAAAAATGATATGCTTCAGACTGATAATCCGCACCGCAGGTCAGTTTTTTCACTTCTTTTCTTTGGATTATTTCCGAATGGAAATTCCGGACAGAAATTCCGAAATGTTTACGCTACGTGTGGATGTGCCCTATAGGAATAAGGAGTTTGTCTATTGCATAGAATTAATTTGATTACAGAAATGTTCTTGCCTTTAAAAGTTTCTGAAGTTCAATGACTCATCATACAATTACAAATCGCAAAATTTATTATTTTTAGATTATGCAAATTAGAATAGTAATTGGGATCAACATCTTAGCTTTGATCATCATCACTTAATACCAATACTATAAAAAAATATATGTATATTTTTAGCAAAAGCTGTGACACCGTAACTGTAACTCCTAAATCTCAAATTTATCACTGGCAAAAAGATTCACAGATTTCAGATTTTACACCAAAAGTTATTTTTATTTATTTAACGACTTTTAATTTGATCTACTAATAATTATTTGAAAGAATTGTTCTATGAGCAGAACATTGAATAAATACAATCTGATCTTCACAAACAAAACTGATTTATTTCACGCTGAGAAGAAGAGCAGCTCCCGTTCTTGGAACTTGAGCAATCGGTGTGAATGTCTGACATGCAATACTACATTTCACCAGCAGTGGCCACTACAGGGGAATTGTCTAGCAGGCCGAGGCTTCCTCCATCAAATCAGCAATTTGACGGAGGTGCCGTGAGTCGAACCCGTGGCAAACAACTGATCACCACCTTAACTCCTTTCTGAAACGGATTGTCCCTAAAAAGACAACCCATTTAAGATAATGACTTTCGACACCTATTTTATGTCAGTTCTAGAATCCTCCGCACTTAGATTTGACCCCCACAATTAAAACATTATGGCCAACATTTATTATGTCTGTACGCCAGGTTTTGGTGTAAACCGTGCCACAAAAATGTGATCACATGCAAAATTTTAGAAGTAACATTTTTAAAGGGTAACTAAACAGTCAACAAAACTCTGAAATGTCATAGCAACATGTCAGAAGTTTTTATTGGTGGAGGTCCGAGCACTGAGACCCCCACCAATCGCTAAAATGAAGTGGCAGAAGCGCTTCTGTCGATTCGGTTTAGCAATTGGTGGGGGTCTCAGTGCTCGGACACTCACCTGTCAAAACTTTTGGACATGTCAGAAGTTTGTTAAACGTTTAGTTACCCTTTAACTTTTCCCGCCGCTAGCCAAAGTTGGCTAATGATGAGGAAAGTGGGAAGAGTTTCTAAAAGAGGCATAGTTTACGCTAGAGAAATTTTGTCCCTGTTTCATGGAAATGTTTTGTCACCTGTGCAAAATTTGAGGTTTTTTTTTTACAGGCACAGCTCGTTTAATCCCCCATCTCCCACAGCATCTCGGTAGGATTTAGATCTGGGCTTTGACTCGGACATTCAAGTTCCATCCTTGGTGGAGTTACTGGGATATTTAGGGTCATTGGGATGTTATGAAGTCCACTTTTAGCTGAGCTTCAATCCTCTGATAGATGGCACATGGTTCTCATGTTCCCTCTGGTACAATAAATAATTTATAGTAGACTCTTCAATGGTGAGCTGCCCAGGCCCTAATGCAGCAAAGAAGCCCCTAAACAGAACATGTCCAGCTCCATTCTCTACAGTGCTGGTATCAGATTCTTCTGGTAAAATTCTGTTATTGGTTTTCACCAAACAAGTCTTCTGCTACTGTGTCAAAATATCTCTCTCCATGCCTGGCCTGTCGGGAGAACAATGTTCTGTCATGGTGTTTCTTAGGTGTTCATGGGTAAACTTTAGTCTTATAATATCTGCGGAGTAAAGATCTCCTTCTGGCACTTCCTATATAGAGCATAGTTGTGCAGTCTTTTTGTAATGGTGGACATTATGTACTTTGACCTTAATAGTGGTGAGAACTTCCTGAAGGTCCCGTGATGAAATTCCGGAGTTCTTGAGACTTCTTTCAACATCTTGTGTTCCTCTGTTCTTGGAGATGATCTTACAGAATGTGGAATGACTGATTTCCAATTGTTTGGTGATTCTTTTAAATCCCTTTCTAGACTTCCATAGACATTTATAACCTTCTTCCTGGAGATCTTTGGATCTAGGCCTGGTGATACCAAAACGAGATGTCTGAGGTTGAAATAAAAATAGATGGACAATTTTTGCAGAATTTTTGTCCATGTGGATTAATAATATTGCACTTGAACTGTCCTCTCGTTTCTGAGCCTGTGAGCTGTTTGATTCACCAGTGAAGCCAACTGGAATTTCACGTTGTGTTTATGACCTGTGCCAAGGTATTACTAACATGTTTTATCTCAAGGTATTGTTCAGTTAAACGTTGTTGTGATGTCTGCACTGTTTACAGGCTGGCACTGTGGGCTGGCGATGTCGATGGTTATACGGACACAGTAGCGTGGAGCCAGACTATATAAGGAGGTATTTCGTCATGCTCAGAGGAGAAAGTCGAGTATAGAGAATACTTACAGATAGCATGCGCCGGTGAACCGGACTGACATTGCAGCATAGATCCAGAAGAGGTCTTTGTTGAGGGGTGACGCTGAAAAGTCAATGACTCTGTGTATACTGCTGAGCAGTTGCGGACCACTTCCAGCACCTTGATCCTAAGCTGGACTACTGAACTATGTGTGTCTGCCGGGGAGAGCGCTCCATTACCGGAGGAAGCCCTGTGTATTCTGCAGATGGGTTGAGACCGCTTCCAGCATGTTGCTGTACCTTGGGTGGGTGAAAGCCTTGCCACCCCTGCCTGCAAGTGTGACCAAAGACTAGAGACTGAGACAGAGCCAAGCCCACAGAGGTCCCGCATTTACCAAGTACCGTGAGTTGCTCTATAAGCTCAGCAGAGACTGTTACTACCAAGCTCAGTGCCAATTTGTGACTGTAACCGCCAAGCTGTGTACTCCTTTGAGACTGTAACCGCTAAGCTAAGTACCACTGATTGTAACCATTATGCATTGCGCCCCAGCCGGAATAGAGTTCGGTTCCATTAAACTCTGCTGTGTTTGCCTCCATAACTGGGCTATTCTCGAGTGGGGTACTGTGTCAGGGTCAAGGGCCACACACCAAAAGCATCAAAACTGCACGTGTGATTCTGGGCTAATGATGTTCTAATAATTAGCTATATTTACTATACTTATACATTTTGATCAAACTGTGTGGGCCCACATGTCATGACAATGCGACCTCATACAGATGGGCAATAGGAGATTCACCTCTCTCTCTCTATTGGGCCTAGGCCTACAAAATATATTCAGGGTAGGGAGAAACCAGCTTCACTAATTAAGAACAGTCTCGGAGAGCCAGGCAGAGTAGTATACAGGCTCATAGAAAGTCTACAACTGTTAGGGATCTGCCAGGTACTACATCTAGGTATACTCCTGGGATTAATCAATCCACACCTGAGGCCAGACCTGTTCGACTGACACCATCTCCCACCAACCAGGGTGGCAGGCTCAGGAGTGGGAGAGCCTATCGCGGCCTGGTCAGTCAGAGTTAGCTCCGCCCCCTGTCCTTTATTACCTGCTGTGTTCTCCTCCTCAGTGCTTGTAATACTTTTGGATTCCTGGCCCCCTGCTGCTTGGTCCAGCCTGCTTCTGCCGTGCTTCTGCCTTGCTGCTGTTCTGCTTACCCGCTTTGCTTTGCCTCCGGCTTGCTTCCTCCTCCGTGCTCACTTGGGTATACTCCACTTCATCCTGGTCCTGACAACTCATTCACCGCTCCGTTTCCTCGCGGCGTTCCGTGGGCTACTGCCCCTTCCCTTGCGTGTTCCCTGTTTGTTCTCCCGTGCACTTCGACAACGTAGGGAGTTTCGCAGAATGAATGGTCTCTGCTTCTACTGTGGGGACGACAAGCAGAATAAAAAGCCGGAAAACTTCCGCGCCTAAGTGATCATCGGGGAGGTCACTTGGGCGCACAGGTATTTCCCGTTAATGTGAAACGCAATAAAATTTTGCTTCCCTTTCAGGTCTCGTTTGCTGGCCGGTCTGCCACTGGCAGTGCCTTCGTGGATTCTGGCTCATCTGCTAATATCATGTCTGTGGAATTTGCTATGTCTCTAAAAATGCCTTTTATTGATTTACCTTATCCTATCCCTGTAGTAGGTATCGACTCAACTCCCCTTGCTAATGGTTATTTTACTCAGCATACTCCTGTTTTTGAACTCCTGGTTGGCTCCATGCATTTGGAGCAGTGCTCTGTACTGGTGATGCAGGGATTATCGTCTGATCTGGTATTAGGTCTTCCCTGGTTGCAGTTGCATAATCCCACGTTTGATTGGAATACTGGGGAGCTTACAAATGGGGTAATGAATGTCTTATGTCATGTCTTTCTGTTAACTCTATTTCTCCCCGGGAGGAGGTAAACACGCTTCCTGAGTTTGTTCAGGACTTCGCCGATGTGTTTTCTAAGGAGGCCTCCGAGGTGTTGCCCCCCCCATAGAGATTACGATTGCGCCATCGATTTGGTGCCTGGTGCCAAGCTTCCTAAGGGTAGGATATTTAATCTTTCATGTCCTGAACGTGAAGCTATGAGGGTGTATATCCAAGAATGCCTGGCCAAGGGTTTCATTCGCCCCTCGACTTCTCCTGTAGGTGCTGGCTTCTTCTTCGTGGGGAAGAAGGATGGTGGTCTTAGGCCGTGCATTGATTATCGTAACCTGAATAAGGTCACCGTAAGGAACCAGTACCCACTTCCTTTGATTCCGGATCTTTTTAATCAGGTTCAGGGAGCCCAATGGTTTTCTAAGTTCGATCTACGGGGGGCATATAACCTTATCCGCATCAAAGAGGGGGATGAGTGGAAAACTGCGTTCAACACACCCGAGGGTCATTTCGAATACCTGGTCATGCCCTTTGGGTTGTGTAATGCTCCTGCTGTCTTCCAGAATTTTATTAATGAAATCCTGAGAGATTACCTGGGTAATTTTCTTGTTGTGTACCTTGATGACATACTGGTGTTTTCCAAGGACTGGTCCTCCCACGTGGAGCATGTCAGGAAGGTGCTCCAGGTCCTTCGGGAGAATAATCTGTTTGCTAAGACTGAAAAATGTGTCTTTGGGGTACAGGAGATACCATTTTTAGGGCAAATCCTCACTCCTCATGAATTCCGCATGGACCCTGCCAAGGTTCAGGCTGTGGCGGAATGGGTCCAACCTGCCTCCCTTAAGGCGTTACAGTGTTTTTTAGGGTTCGCCAACTATTACAGGAGATTTATTGCCAACTTCTCGGTCGTCGCTAAGCCTCTTACGGACCTTACTCGCAAGGGTGCTGATGTCCTCCATTGGCCCCCTGAGGCCGTCCAGGCCTTTGAGACCCTCAAGAAGTGCTTTATCTCGGCCCCCGTGCTGATTCAGCCCAACCAAGAGGAGCCATTTATTGTGGAGGTTGACGCATCCGAGGTGGGAGTGGGGGCCGTCTTGTCCCAGGGTACCAGCTCCCTCACCCATCTCCGCCCCTGTGCTTACTTCTCTAGGAAGTTTTCGCCAACGGAGAGCCTTTTGTAAAAAGTTGGAGATTGATCTGTCCTTCTCCTCCGCCTTCCATCCCGAAAACTAATGGCCAAACGGAGAGGACTAACCAGTCCCTGGAACAATATTTAAGGTGTTTCATCTCTGACTGTCAATTCGATTGGGTCTCATTCCTTCCCCTTGCTGAATTTTCCCTGAATAACCGGGTCAGTAACTCGTCAGGGGTCTCCCCGTTTTTCTGTAATTTCGGGTTTAACCCAAGGTTCTCCTCCGTTTCCCCTGGTTGTTCCAATAATCCTGAGGTAGAGGATGTTCATCGGGAACTGTGCACTGTCTGGGCCCAGGTTCAGAAGAACCTAGAGGCGTCCCAAAGCGCACAAAAGATTCAGGCGGATAGTAGACGTTCTGCTAACCCCCGGTTTGTCGTCGGGGATTTGGTCTGGTTGTCGTCCAGGAACTTGCGCCTTAAGGTCCCGTCCAGGAAGTTTGCTCCCCGATTTATTGGGCCTTATAAGATCATTGAAGTCCTCAACCCTGTATCCTTCCGTCTGGAGCTGCCCCCATCCTTTCGCATACATGACGTCTTCCATGCCTCCCTCCTTAAACGCTGCTCCCCGTCCTGGTCCCCCTCGAGGAAACCTCCTGTTCCCGTTCTCACCCCTGAGGGGGTGGAATTCGAGGTGGCCAAGATTATTGACAGTAGGATGGTCCAGGGCTCCCTCCAGTACCTGGTCCATTGGAGAGGGTACGGGCCGGAGGAGAGGACTTGGGTACCTGCCCGTGATGTTCACGCTGGGGTATTGATCAGGAGGTTCCACCTTCTCTTCCCTACTAAACCGGGTCCTCTTAGTAAGGGTCCGGTGGCCCCTCATAAAAGGGGGAGTACTGTTAGGGATCTGCCAGGTACTACATCTAGGTATACTCCTGGGATTAATCAATCCACACCTGAGGCCAGACCTGTTCGACTGACACCATCTCCCACCAACCAGGGTGGCAGGTTCAGGAGTGGGAGAGCCTATCGCGGCCTGCTCAGTCGGAGTTAGCTCCGCCCCCTGTCCTTTATTACCTGCTGTGTTCTCCTCCTCAGTGCTTGTAATTCTTTTGGATTCCTGGCCCCCTGCTGCTTGGTTCAGCCTGCTTCTGCCGTGCTTCTGCCTTGCTGCTGTTCTGCTTACCCGCTTTGCTTTGCCTCCGGCTTGCTTCCTCCTCCGTGCTCACTTGGGTATACTCCACTTCATCCTGGTCCTGACAACTCATTCACCGCTCCGTTTCCTCGCGGCGTTCCGTGGGCTACTGCCCCTTCCCTTGCGTGTTCCCTGTTTGTTCTCCCGTGCACTTAGACAGCGTAGGGACCGCCGCCCAGTTGTACCCCGTCGCCTAGGGCGGGTCGTTGCAAGTAGGCAGGGACAGGGCGGTGGGTAGATTAGGGCTCACTTTCCCTTCTCCTCCTTCCTGCCATTACAACAACGCTCCGTATACTACTAACCCCGCCCCTCCAAGGCTCAGCCAATCAGAGACGATCACAGTCAAAAGTGCTTCTACCACTTTGTTTCAGAAATCAAAGCTTCTGTTTTTTTGTTCAATCCCATACCGTTTATCTTTGATTATGAACAAAGATCAAATATTAACATGACCACTTATGGTAAAAAAAAATTGAAAACTTGGGGTGTCCTTACTTTCGCATAACAAATTTGGGTTCCTTGGTCCTAAAATAATCTCACAGTTGTCAACCATTCTGGGAAGAAAGATACAGTACTGTTGAACATCTCTACAATAGTGGGTATGTTCCTCCCAGGTCTTAGGGTATATTCACACGGTGCAGTCAAATCACCATTTATTGTCGCATTTATCGTAAAATCAACATGAAAACATTAGTTTTGGGGAAATTGCAGTATTTTGCGGTAATCGCGGCAGTAGACCCTCAGCGTGGTAGCGCTTTCCTATAAACCCATTCCAGTCTTGTTTTGTACAAGATATTAAATAAATGGGATATTAAATAAACCTTGAAGCCCTGGGTCAAGCACAGTGCGCCGCTTGGCCCTGCACTGGGCAAAACACAGTGTATAATTTTTATTGAAGCGCCCCTTCAAAAAGTTTCCTAAATGAATAAAAGAAAATATTCTGGTAGACCAAATATCAGTACCTACTATAGATATCTTTCGACAACCATCATGTTTGTGTTTCATGCCATATGTCAAATAAGTGGGTACCCATTGAAAAATGTGATTCCTCAGTCTATACAAAGCTTATGTAGATAGGAAGTCATTTTTTTATTACAAATAATGCAGAACATGCATGATGACGCAAGGTGCCAAACAGGGTATGGACCTCCTGAAGACGGGGATGTTACACAAATAAAAAATAACTAAAATATCAGTGATAATAAATCACATAAATGTTTGCAACCCCAATTAAAGTCTGGATATTATATACTATTCCTGAATTAGTCCAGATGCTGTAATTTATATATAATCGATACAACCAACTGGTCACTCGCTCATGAGAGCACCTTGAAGTTAAAAGCCTCATTAAGCCGGTATGGATTTATGAGTGTTCACCCGGTATGTCTCCCTCTGGGATCACTTCTGTTTTTTTAACATCTATCCCTTTTCCTTAACCATAAATCTGTTCTGAAATCTTCCATGGGAATTCGCCGTGACAAAATTCGCTGAAAAACTTTGCCCACCGTGGTTTCACCAAAATGACCAAGGCAGCCGAAGCTGCTGACTCGGAGCCTTACTTATACAAACACATGATTTAGGTTTATTCCATCTCAGTTAAACAAACCCAGATGACTGCTCTAAGTCGCAGGGTCCTCACGGGCATTTTAGTAGTTCAATTACATTTTTCAAAACACAGGTAAAAACAGTTCAGCCACATTCATTTAAATGAAGCAGAGTTTACAGTACATAACATATAAAACCCATGGACAAGAGTGGCGCTATTTTTGGAAAAAAGTAGACCGATATTTTTCATCTCAAAATAATCCTTTTTTTAAAGAGACTCTGTCACCAGATTATAAATGCCCTATCTCCTACATAATCTGATCTGCGCTGTAATGTAGATATCAACAGTGGTTTTTATTTTGAAAAACGATCATTTTTTAACAAGTTATGAACAATTTTAGATTTATGCTAATTAGTTCTTAATGCCCAACTGGACGTGTTTTAACTTTTTACCAAGTGGGCGTGGTAAGGGTACGGCCATACGGAGCGGCCCTGACACAGTTATTTTGCAGATAAAGGTACGGTTTACCGGCTCTTCTCTTCATTCCAGCCCAGCTTCTTTCACTGCACAGCGTGATCTCGCGAGATCACGCTGTGACGGGACTTCCTCCCACAGGTCCTTCACCGGAGCGATCGGAGATTCAATAGACATCACCTCCAGCCGTGACAGGACGTTTATCCGAATTTGCAGCGGCTGGAGGTGATGTCTGTTCAGTCTTCCATGGCTCAGATGAAGAACATGTAGGAGGAAGTCCCGTAACAGCGTGATCTCGCGAGATCACGCTGTTCAGTGAAACAAGCTGGGCATGAATGAAGAGAAGTGTATGACGCTGAATGGTCAGCGCCATAAACTTCTCTTTAGGGTAAGGCCACACGGAGCAGCCCTGACACGGTCACAACGTGGCAAACAACCGCGCCGGCACCATGTTCGGTGTGGCTGTCAAATAGCCTGTTAGTGGCCGCATGTTAATGCCGGTAAACCGTACCTTTATCTGCAAAATAACTGTGTCAGGGCCGCTCCGTATGGCCGTACCCTTACAACGCCCACTTGGTAAAAAGTTAAAAACCGTCCAGTTGGTCATTAAGAACTAATTAGCAGAAATCTAAAATTGTTCATAACTTGCCAAAAAAATTATCGTTTTTCAAAATAAAAACCACTGTTGTGATCTACATTACAACACTTATCAGATTAGGTAGGAGATAGGGCACTTATAATCTGGTGGCAGAGCCTCTTTAAGTTTCTCTCCAGAGAAGTGGATCCTTTAAGTTGCCATCTGTTAAGTCCAGGCTTATCTGAGGTGCGAAGTTTAAGAACTATCCCTGTTCTTCACCCTCAACCCGTCCAAGGAGGTATGGATTTTCCTAGTTGGATTCCCAAGTTGCTCAGAGTAGCCACTGATTGGTGGCAGGAGTGCTGAGAGAAGCTAAAAACCCAGGAACAAAGCCACGGGTCGTCAAGAGCGGTCAGGATACGACAAGCCAGAGGACTAAATGGAAACGTAGTCAGAGCATGGGCTGGGGGTAAAAACCAGTAGTAGAATTATGGGTATCAGGCGACAAATCCAAATAACAAGGCAAGGTCAAAATCAGGATCAAGGTCAGGAACAATAAAAAATACAATGGAAGTGGCGAGAATCAGGCAGGATCTCTCTTTACAGCAGTTTTCCCAGAATCATAATTTATCACCTATCCACTGGATAGGTGATCATTTTCTGAACGCTGGGACCCCCACTGGTCGTTATAACAGGGGTCCAGAACCCCCAGATCTTTCTCACTGCACCCCCACAGTGAGGAGAAGCTTAAATGGAGCAGGTGCCCACAGCTTCATTCAATGTCTAAGAGAATGACGGAAACAGCCGAGCGCTGTACTTGGCTCATGCTATCAATCTCGATAGATTTTGAATGGAGCGGCAGCGCCAGGCTTGGTGTTATCGATGGGCACTGGTTGCCACAGCAATTTGATACAGTAGGGAGCAGAAGGCCACTGCGTCGAGCAAGGGGACAACTCTGGTGCGCGTAATCATGAGTTAGGGGCGTAGCAACCTGACGCAGCAGGAGAGCCATGGCCGCCAGCGGGGACCCGCTGCCGGAACGGAGATAGATGAGTAACACCTTTAATTCCTGGATTTAGCTTTGTACCTGAAAACCGAGCTGGTGACTATAAAAAGTAGGGGTACAATGGTTGACCCTTCAGCCTTTTGCCCAGAGCATCCAGTAGGACTGAGAGTCACCAGTGGGAAACGTGTGAGGGAGTATGAAAATAGATGAAGAGAGTCCACTCTGATTTTATCAATCCTTGAAGTTCCCATCATTCCTTAAGCATAATCATAAAACAGAGGATATTTCATTATAATCACTCCGGCTCCAGACCATTATTTACCATTAAATTGATTTCATATTTTTAGCTCTCGAATCTACTCGAAAGCTCCAAGAAATATTACTTGTCACTCTAAATAAAGCCGAGCACATGGAATTACACTAACACTGAAAGCCACCTATACATCCAGCTATAAATACTCCTAATGAACACAATGGGTTATTTTTGGATTTTTTGGGAAAATTTAATGTAGTTACATCTTCTAGAAATTGAAATGTTTCTTCTGTGTGGGAGGTAGATCTCGGCGCCTGCTATGCATAATAATGGCAAGGAACGATGGAAGGAGGGTAAGGATTCCAATTTCAGCTAAAATCTGCTTTATAACCTTTGCAGAATGAATCACACATCTGAATAGATATTACGGTCCACCTCCTCATCCTAAGTAGATGTTTTATGTTTATGGGGACTATATATTATATTAGTCCTTTTATGTGAATAGGGTAAATATTTGTCTTGCAAAAGAAAAAAAAAAAACCCTGCCACCCCCAACTACATTATATACAACCCACATGTAGATTAGTCATGGGCCAATTGGGCACAAAACATTTCAGGCCTTGTGTACATGCAGCTCTCACAAGTGTGGCCAATATTAACTCCTTCCTGACCGCCCACTGTCTTTTGACGTCAGGCGGTGCAGGTCCCGAGCCTACAACGACGTCTTTTGGCGTCGCTGTAGATCAGGCTGATGAGCGCTCGTGAGAGCGCTCATCCTCTAAGCAGGAGCTGTAACGTACAGCTCCTGATCTTAGAGCAGCCTCCTGAACACAGCTGGGGTCGGAAAACATTCAGAC
The DNA here is from genome assembly GCF_050947455.1 of Rhinoderma darwinii. Lineage (NCBI taxonomy): Eukaryota > Metazoa > Chordata > Amphibia > Anura > Rhinodermatidae > Rhinoderma > Rhinoderma darwinii. The sequence goes on along the minus strand of NC_134691.1, from coordinate 8,718,946 downwards.
CCCAGCTGTTTAACCCTTTGATTACCGCGGTCCGTGACCACGGCATGATCAAAGGGAATTCCCCTCTTTGATTGCATCACCAGGATTCCGGTGATGCGCCAAAACACCGGGGAATCCCTCTGCAGTCAGCACTGGGGACCTACAAAGGACCCCAGGGCTGTCTGTTCCGTTTGCCTGCTGTTCCGGCACACTATGTGCTGCCTGATCAGCAGCCTGTGTCATAGTGACACGGTGTAATGTATTAGCATACAGGAGTATGCTAATACATTACAAGTAAAAAAAAAAAAAAGTTACAAATAAAGTTATCCCTTGATGGGATTAAAAAAAAAAAAGTAACAAAAAAATAAATAAATAAAAAAAGTCCTAAAAAGAGTCTTTATTTTGTATAAAATACATTTTATTGCCCCTACACTAAATAAAAACAAAAAACCTACACATATTAGGTATCTACACGACCGTAATGACCTGAATAATTAATCTAATGGGTTATTTAGCGTGAAACATCAACGGGATAAAAAATAAACAAGAAAAACTATGCCGAGCATCACTTTTTCCTATATTCACGCCGTAACTGTGGGAAACTGGGAAAAAAAATATACTATTTCTCTCGCATAAAACAAGGCCTCATACAGCCACGTCAATGAAAAAATAAAAAAGTTATGGCTGCTGAAAGGCAGAGTGGCAAAAACAGAAAAATTTAGCTGGTCATTAAAGAGGCTCTGTCACCAGATTCTCTAACCCCTATCTCCTATTGCATGTGATTGGCGCTGCAATGTAGATAACAGTAACGTTTTTGTTTTTTTAAAAATTTTCATTTTTGGCCAAGTTATGAGCTATTTTATATATATGCAAATGAGCTTTGAAATGGACAACTGGGCGTTTTTATTTCGTTATGTCCAACTGGGCGTGTATTGTGTTTTTAACTGGGCGTGTTTACGTGTATGACGCTGACCAATCAGTGACCAGTCAGCGTCATACACTCCTCTCCATTCATTTACAAGCAGCACAGCGTTCTTACTAGAACGATGTGCAGCCAGATACACAAGTGTCCTGATAATGAATACACATGACCTCCAGCCTGGACGTCATGTGTATTGAGAATCCTGACACTTCTGAATCTTTTCTCTGAGATTTCCAGCAAGAGATTTCGTTTCTCTTGCTGCAATCTCACAGAAAAGATTCAGAAGTGTCAGGATTCTGAGTACACATGACGTCCAGGCTGGAGGTCATGTGTATTCATTATCAGGACACTTGTGTATCTGGCTGCACATCGTTCTAGTAAGAACGCTGTGCTGCTTGTAAATGAATGGAGAGGAGTGTATGATGCTGACTGGTCACTGATTGGTCAGCGTCATACACATAAACACGCCCAGTTAAAAACACAATACACGCCCAGTTGGACATAACGAAATAAAAACGCCCAGTTGTCCATTTCAAAGCTCATTTGCATATATATAAAATAGCTCATAACTTGGCCAAAAATGAACGTTTTAAAAAAAACAAAAACGTTACTGTTATCTACATTGCAGCGCCGATCACATGCAATAGGAGATAGGGGTTAGAGAATCTGGTGACAGAGCCTCTTTAAGGTCTTTTCAGGCCCGGTCATTAAGGGGTTAAAAAAGCCAAGTAAAAGGCCAGGTTATTCATCGTGAGCACTTAGTTCTCCCCCTTCAATAGTGACCGACATCCTTCTCTGTACTTGCGTCATCACCAAAGTTTATGAAAACCTCTGTAGGAGTGTTCGTTCAAGCATTAGAAGAGTTGCCCATACTACATTACCCAACCATAAGCAAAAAATTATGATCCAGAAATTGTATGGGATTTCAAGTGAAGGACTGCAATCACTTTAGAGGGGTGAAGAAGTGCTCAAAGGGGTTGTCCTTCTACTTGTTAGAAGAGACCCTTGACAAAGACTTGATTACATAATGTCCCCCTGGTTGAGATCACCAGCAAACAACTGTAAACTGTGGGGAAACCTGACAGTAAGTGTTAAATTTCTCTGCAGTGCCACCACAGGTGAATTTAAGTATTACACAGTGTCCATTCATATCAATGTAATGTCTGTGTAATACAGGAGAGGACAGGTCCTCCAGAGAGAGAGAGACGCTCTATGTAACCGCTCTTCACTCTGACCAAGAGATGAGGATCCTCAATAGAAGACCCCCAGTGTTAACTCAGAACTCCCTAATAATATTTTGTAATGTATATTAAAATGTATTCTATAAACTAGACAACCCCTTTAAAGATCATCTGTCACATTAGATAGCCTGCTAAAGGGATAGTCGTGGGTGGGGCCGCTATAGAAAGATTGAGGTGGTCATATTACCTTCTCTATATGCTAATGTGGGAACATGAGCCCTCCTGGCGCTCTTGACTAGTCCAAGGGGCTCCAGTGAGGGCTCCTTTCCACTGCTTTAGACTCCTGTTTTGACATTTTGGGCAACTGGAAGGAGTCCTCACATAAACCCTTAACCCCTTAGAAATACAGAGGGATTCACATGCCCACATTAGTATACAGATTAGCTGATCTTTTGACCCCTCAGTTCGGTGGGTGTAAGTGCACACTATCTTTGGGAGGGAGCCTCACCAATGTTTTGAAATATAGCGCTGTGTCTGGATAAACATGGTCTTTCGTATGAACATAAAAAAATGGCCATGCATGTAAGGGATATAATATGCTGCCCGTTATTTGGGGGGTCGTTTCTGGGTACCTTGTCCTTTTAATGTAATTACATATTTGTCACGACTATGGGGATATGTGGACCAGCTAGGCCGCTCCGCCGTAACGGAGTAGCAGATGGCCAAACAACAATCAGTAATAGTTTTTAGGACAAGAGTACCAACATTTGGCAAACACTCGGCGTGGCAGGCACTTGACTTAGCAGACATGTGGCGTAGCAGACACGTGGCATAGCATGCTATGGAGATAAAAGTAGAAACAAAGCGCACATCGTGCCTGAATCTGTATGATTGTGGAGAAAAAAAGAAGGGTGGTCAAATATACTGACCTGGTGGTGTTATGCTAGGAGCACAACAACCCAAACTGGCGTATTCAAAAGTGCCCTTATAAGAGGCGGTTGCAGCCACAGTTCCCGATCCGGAGGTTTGGAGTACACAAACTCCGCTGAACGAATCCAGTAAAAGAGGAAAAAAGGGCGGAAAGATCCAAGGGCGCAGCCGTATGTAGATGAAATTCTTTAATTGTACATATAACAACAACAAAAATCTGTGTTTCGAAGCCGTACTGGCCTCTTCGTCAGGTCAGAGTACAAGTGATTATTCAAGGAAGATTCACTGTTTATATAACCCAGAAGAACCGGATGTCTACCGGGTTAGGTTAAAGGTCAGAACAGGGGGCGGGTTACAGCAAAACACTGTGATCACAATAAACATACAAGAAGATTTAAAATACATAGAAATACAAAAGGTGTGTTAAAAAATTAATTGGTTACACCTAAAATACACTAGTTGGTCCAAACTAAAAAAGAACATAAGAAAAAGACCATACGAAAAGATGTTAGTAAGATACTCCATATTTACGCTAACTAAAAACATAAGAAGAGATATCGCTGTAAAATAACTCACTAGGAGGATCCCATCCCATGTCTGAAGACACTGTATATATATATATAAGAACATAAAATTAGACTTGAATTGTAGTCATACTCGGTCGGAACATTGTATTGTCATTTGTGTATTTTGTTGTCATAGAGACGGACCATAAAAAGAAGAAAAAAGACCATCAAAAACAGACTATCAAAAAAAAAAAAAAGAGACTGATGGGAAATCACAAAAAAAAATATTTAAAAAAATATATATAGTATAAAATAAGAATATCGCACGAACATTTACATACATGAAAATTCAAAATGACTATTACGTGTTACCTAAAATCATGAGTTATGCGTTTCTGTGGAGACATATCACATATAGACATATAAAAAGAGAGAGACTATTCAAAAGGTGCTACGATGTAGGACATTAAGAAGGGTTTTAAAAATAATATGTATTTATATATTAAGAAAGGGTATTATATTCGTCTTTTTGCGACGAGACGCGTTAAATGATAGTCTCGTTTAGTTCATTCAGACCTACCGGTTTTAGTGTTTTTAGTTTGTGGATCCAAAATATTTCTTTTTTTACACAGAACATTAAAACGATCTGGATGGCTTTCTAAAATGTGATCAGTGGGGGTAATAGTAAAACATGCAACGTTACCCTCGTGTGCCACAGTACAATGTCTAGAGACACTATGGAGCAGGAATTTATTTTTACAATTAAACCTATGTTTATTTAGTCTACAATGTAGTGGCTGAATTGTCCTTCCTACATATTGGACCCCACAAATGCAGTTTATTAAGTAGATCACAAAGTTAGATTGGCAATTTAAACTTGTTTCAATATGAAAGATTTTTTCTGTTTGCTGTGATCTAAATGTATAGGTTTCGTCCGTAATTGATTTACAGCATAGGCACCTACTTCGTCCACATTTAAAGCTCCCCTTTTTTGGCAATGGGTTACGTAGTTGTATTTTTTGTCCCGGATCACTTTTTAGTTTCGACAGATTCACCCGACTTGGTGCCAGAATATTTTTTATAGTTCTAGCTCTTTTAAACGTAACTTTCGGTTTAAAAGGTAGGATTTTTTGAAGAAAAGGGTCGGGTTTGGAGTACATGCCAATGTCTGTTCAATATATCTCCTATTTTCTTATGTGATATATTATACTGTGTGATAAAATTAAAACCAAAAGTATTATTCTCATTGATATGTTCTTGGGGATCTCTTCTAATTTGTACTTCATTATTGGTGTATTTTGGTAAGCAATCCTCTTGGGATAGTATAGAGGTCTTTTTGTAGGCATCGGTTAATAATGTATCCGGATACCCTTTATTTTTAAAACGTTTATAGAATATTTTGCTTTGTTTCTTAAAATCACATCCAAGGGTACAGTTTTTCCTAATCCTCTTATATTGGCTGTATGGAATATTCTTGAGCCATTTTGAGTAATGACCACTGTTGAAGTTTAAGTAGCTATTAGTGTCTACTTTCTTGAAAAAATTCTGTGTTATAAATTTATCACCTGAGGAGGTAATTGTCAAATCAAGATAATCAATTTCTTTTTCTTGGATATTAAATGTGAAACTAATGCCCCATGAATTCTCATTTAGTGAATTGCAGAAATTAATCGCACTTACTAAGTTACCATCCCATATAAAGATCAGATCGTCTATGTATCTTTTATATAGAAGAATATGATTCATAGCCCAAGGATGATTCCATATGAATTGATCCTCAAATGCGCCCATAAAAATGTTGGTGTAGCTCGGTGCTACCCTGGTGCCCATCGCTGTGCCTTTCACTTGGTGATAAATATTATTATCAAAAGAAAAGATGTTATTTTTGAGGATAAATTCCATACTCTCAAGGTAAAATTTAATTTGTAATGGCTGGAGATCGTTGTCTTTTTCAAACATATTTTTAAGGTTTCTCAAGCCTAGAGAGTGCTCAATATTACTATATAATGCACTCACATCCAAAGTAATCAAAAGTGGCTTATTTTTTGGCGAAATCAAGCGAAGTTCATTAATAAGCTGTGTCGAATCTTTCAAAAAACTGGGCAAGGTTACAACATATTTTTGCATAATTAAATCTAAATAATGAGACAAATGACAAGTAGGTGACTGGATGCCAGAGATAATAGGTCTCCCAGGGGGATTTTTGGGGTCCTTATGTATTTTCGGCAAATGATAGTAGAATGGTAGATAAGTGTTTTTTGGAGTGAGATAATTTCTTTCGTTTTTATTAAGAATTTTATCTGAAAACGCTTGGTCTATCAATAGCCTAAGGTTTTTATTAATGTTATCAATGGGATTGTAGTCAAGACAGATATAATAGTTCGTATCTGACAAAATATTTGTTGCTTCATTGAAATAATCCAAGGTATTCTGGATTACTGTACCACCACCCTTATCTGCAGATCTTATTACAATTGATGTGTTTTCTTTGAGGTTTTTAAGAGCACGTTTTTCACTAAAAGATAAATTGTTTTTATGTGGGAGATATTGTGATTCTAAATCTTCCAAATCTCTACCCACTAGATGATAAAAAGTATTGATAAAATTGCCTTGATGAGCTACAGGATAAAATTTGGAAGGTGCTTTTAAAACAGTATGTTTAAAAATCGGAGGTGATTCACTATGTTGGATATTATTTGAATCACTTTGATCTTTTCCAACCAGTGACTTATGGGATGTTAGTTGAAAATGCCTCTTTAGTGTTAGTTTCCTAATGAAGCGATGTAGATCAATGAATAAATTGAAACCATTAATTCCAGTAGTGAGACAAAAATTAAGACCTTTTTCAAGGAATGAAATTTCAGATCCCCAAGAACATATCAATGAGAATAATACTTTTGGTTTTAATTTTATCACACAGTATAATATATCACATAAGAAAATAGGAGATATATTGAACAGACATTGGCATGTACTCCAAACCCGACCCTTTTCTTCAAAAAATCCTACCTTTCAAACCGAAAGTTACGGTTAAAAGAGCTAGAACTATAAAAAATATTCTGGCACCAAGTCGGGTGAATCTGTCGAAACGAAAAAGTGATCCGGGACAAAAAATACAACTACGTAACCCATTGCCAAAAAAAGGGGAGCTTTAAATGTGGACTAAGTAGGTGCCTATGCTGTAAATCAATTACGGACGAAACCTATACATTTAGATCACAGCAAACAGAAAAAATCTTTCATATTGAAACAAGTTTAAATTGCCAATCTAACTTTGTGATCTACTTAATAAACAGTATTTGTGGTGTCCAATATGTAGGAAGGACAATTCAGCCACGGCATTGTAGACTAAATAAACATAGGTTTAACTGTAAAAAGAAATTCCTGCTCCACAGTGTCTCTGGACATTGTACTGTGGCACACGAGGGTAACGTTGCATGTTTTACTATTACCCCCACTGATTACATTTTAGAAAGCCATCCAGATCGTTTTAATGTTCTGTGTAAAAAAAGAAATATTTTGGATCTACAAACTAAAAACACTAAAACCGGTAGGTCTGAATGAACTAAACGAGACTATCATTTAACGCGTCTCGTCGCAAAAAGACGAATATAATACCCTTTCTTAATATATAAATACATATGATTTTTAAAACCCTTCTTAATGTCCTACATCGTAGCACCTTTTGAATAGTCTCTCTCTTTTTTATATGTCTATATGTGATATGTCTCCACAGAAACGCATAACTCATGATTTTAGGTAACACGTAATAGTCATTTTGAATTTTCATGTATGTAAATGTTCGTGCGATATTCTTATTTTATACTATATATATTTTTTGTAATATTTTTTTGAGTGATTTACCATCAGTCTCTTTTTTTTTTTTTTTTTTATGGTCTGTTTTTGATGGTCTTTTTTCTTCTTTTTATGGTCCTAATAAGCGGCACGTCTCTATAACAACAAAATACACAAATGACAATACAATGTTCCGACCGAGTATGACTACAATTCAAGTCTAATTTTATGTTCTTATATTTATATATACAGTGTCTTCAGACATGGGATGGGATCCTCCTAGTGAGTTATTTTACAGCGATATCTCTTCTTATGTTTTTAGTTAGCGTAAATATGGAGTATCTTACTAACATCTTTTCGTATGGTCTTTTTCTTATGTTCTTTTTTAGTTTGGACCAACTAGTGTATTTTAGGTGTAACCAATTAATTTTTTAACACACCTTTTGTATTTCTATGTATTTTAAATCTTCTTGTATGTTTATTGTGATCACAGTGTTTTGCCGTAACCCGCCCCCTGTTCTGACCTTTAACCTAACCCGGTAGTCATCCGGTTCTTCTGGGTTATATAAACAGTGAATCTTCCTTGAATAATCACTTGTACTCTGACCTGACGAAGAGGCCGGTACGGCTTCGAAACACAGATTTTTGTTGTTGTTATATGTACAATTAAAGAATTTCATCTACATACGGCTGCGCCCTTGGATTTTTCCGACCTTTTTTCCTCTTTTACTGGATACGTGGCATAGCAGACACTTGGCACAGATGATACTTGGCACAGATGAGACTCGACTCCAACACTAGATTTCACACTGGAACAAACAAAATTATTGGATACGGGATACAGGAAACGGGAAAACTGGATACAGGATACATCTAAGGGACCATTTGCAATGACGAACATGGGCAGACAGAACAAAGCTCAGTCAAAGAGAAGAAGGGCAGTGCCCTTTTTAAAGTCCAGGATGTATAGGGATTGGCTAGGGAAATTTGCACTGGTGCGCACGCTGGCCCTTTAAGGCTGGGAAAGAGCGCGCGTGTGCACCCACTACCAGGAATCAGTGGGGAGCTGCAGACATGTGTGCCAGCGTTTCTAGGGAGGGAGACGCCCGCCTGAAGAAAGTGCCTTGCGGTCGGGGCTGCCGGTAAGTTGGACGTGCCCGCGGTCAGTGACCGCAGGCACAACAATATTTAGTCATGGGGCAACAAAAATAATTGATTGGTCACCAGTACATGCCTCAGTGACTTGGCCCATGTTGTCCACATCTCCTATCTCCATGGGAAAAATATTAATCAGGGCTCCTCGTTTCGTCAAGTCTTAGTCTACTCTTCAGTGTGCTGTAAGGGCAGGAAAAAAGAGAGTCTCCAAGGGGCACTGCTACACTCAGGTTAAAATACAAACCCGTGAACTGTAATAAAAGTCACGTATAGGATGTTCATTGATAAAAAGGTTTATTAAGGATAATAGAGGCTACGCACCGGCATCTTCATCAGGCCATAAAAATAACTGTACAAACATCAGTGCTTAAATACAACCATACTATTAGAAAAAAAAACGCCAATGTGACCAAGGTCAGAGTACCTCGGTGACGTCATAGGTCAAGGTTTAAAATTCGAGTATCACTGTTGGTAAAGAAAATAAATAGTAATACATATGCGAGGTGCTGAACTTCGGTATGTTACAATAATATAAAGCAAGAGCATAAAACAATAAGAAATAACATAGCAATGTGTTAAACCTCAATTAGGATGCTAACACAGCGCGCTAAACATCCAAAAGGATGCTAGAACCAAAGCATCCATTTGGATGCTAAAATGACGAGCCAAACATCTACTCTTCAGTGAGGACGTCAATTGGAATTTTAAGAAGGTATGAAAAAAAGTTTTCCGTTTCCCCCGGTGAATGAATCTTATAACAGTTTATTATGTTTTTTAGTTTAAGCAGAAGGATCGTAGATCTGTTGGATCTCAGGAGGGTTCTGAGTCAGACTAAGGTTTCCAGCTACTGTAGGTTCAGGGCTGAAACGTGATGTGTTTGGATTTAGCTCCTGTGAAGCTGTTAAGGCAAAGGAAGGATCAGTATTTAGTTTCTAAATCTGAAGTTAGAATTAACTTTTAACATTCGCTTTTAAGTTTGGATTTCATTTGAAGAGAGCAATTCTTCTATGGAACAATAGGTCCGAGCACTGGTGCACAGATGTATGCGAAGTTCCTACACGTGCTATATACGCGCATCCACAATCAAATAAGTGTACCTGTGGCAATACAGACAGTAGCGATGGCAGGCTCAGATGGGACCTTGGCAGCAGGCAGACACCAGGCGCGGTGAAATACAGCAGGCGTAGTATACGACACAACACGACTCCAACTCTTTAAGTCACAGGAACAAGGTAGCATGGGATACAGGATACAGGTAGCAGGAAAGGGAACACTGGGAACTGGAAAACACTAAGGGACCATTTGCAAAGACTAACACGGATAAACACAACAACCCTCAGGCAAAAAAGGAAGGGACAGGGCCATTTTTATAGTCCAGGATTAGAGATGAGCGAACCGGGACAACCGAACCCGGTTTCGATCCGAACTTCCGGAAAAGTTTGGTTTGCAGCGAATCCGAACTTCACCGGGTTCGGCCGAACCCGTTTTGACCGAACCCGGTCAAAAATATTATACAAATCGGCAGCCACTTGTCTCTATCAATCACTGATAGAGAAAAGAGGCTGCTGATTAAAAATAAAATAAAAAGCATTTCATACGTACCCGGTCGTTGTCTTGGTGACGAGTCCCTCTTCTTCCTCCAGTCCGACCTTCTTTTCTGACGCGGCAGCCTGTGATTGGCTGCAGATGCCTCTGCAGCCTGTGATTGGCTGCAGCGCTCACATGGGCTGCATCGTCATCAAGGAATGTCGGGCCGGATGTCGAGAGGGACGCGTCACCAAGGCAACGGCCAGGAGACCGGACTGGAGGAAGCAGAAAGTTCTCGGTAAGTATGAACATCTTTTTTTTTTACAGGTTACTCTATATTGTGATCGGTAGTCACTGTCCAGGGTGCTGAAAGAGTTACTGCCGATCAGTTAACTCTTTCAGCACCCTGGACAGTGACTATTTACTGACGTCGCCTAGCAACGCTGCCGTAATGACGGGTACACACACGTAGTCACCCGTAATTACGGGGCCTCATGCACACGACCGTAAAAACACCCGTTATTACGGGTCGTAATTACGACCCGAAATAGCGTGCCCATAGACTTCTGTTAGCCACGGGGACCTTCCCGTTTTCTCACGGGAAGGTGCCCGTGCCGTTAAAAAGATAGAACATGTTCTATTTTTTTATTTTACGGGCCGTGCTCGTAATTACGAGCACGGCCGGCCGCGGGCAGCCGGCCGCTTTTGCGAGCCGTGCTGTCATTATAAGGGTATGTTCACACGACAGCGTCCGTAACGGCTGAAATTACGGGGATGTTTCCGCCTGAAAACATCCCCGTAATTTCAGCCGTAATGGCATGTGCAGGCGCTTGAACGCCGCGTCCATTACGGACGTAATTGGCGCTGCTATTCATTGGAGTCAATGAATAACGGCTCCAATTACGGCCAAAGAAGTGACAGGTCACTTCTTTGACGCGGGCGTCTATTTACGCGCCGTCATTTGACAGCGGCGCGTAAATATACGCCTCGTGTGAACAGACAAACGTCTGCCCATTGCTTTCAATGGGCAGATGTTTGTCAACGCTATTGAGGCGCTATTTTCGGACGTAATTCGGGGCAAAAATGCCCGAATTACGTCCGTAATTAGTGCGTGTGAACATACCCTAATTATAGCAGCACGGCCCGTAAAATAGAAAAATAGAACATGTTCTATTTTTTTAACGGCACGGGCACCTTCCCGTGAGAAAACGGGAAGGTACCCGTGGGTAACAGAAGTCTATGAGCCCGTTATTGCGGGTCGTAATTACGACCCGCAATAACGGGTGTTTTTAGGGTCGTGTGCATAATGGGAGCACGGCTCGGAAAAATGGCCGGCCGTGCTCATCTCCTGAAATACTCTGTGCTGCCTTAAACTCTGTGGACAGGTCAGGATCCTGTTTCTTTTAAATGCTGCTAGGGAACCCGCTCGATCCACTATATAAGGCTTCTCAAGTGGTAACAGACTGAGAGCTACGTAATGGTAAGAGCAGAGTTCACAGCAGCACTGAATCTGCACGCTCATCTCCTGAAATACTCTGTGCTGCCTTAAACTCTATGGACAGGTCAGGATCCTGTTTCTTTTAAATGCTGCACTGTAGCGCAGCCTTATATAGTGGATCGAGCGGGTTCCCCAGCAGCATTTAAAAGAAACAGTGTGTGTGTTTGTGTATGTGTGTGTTTGTGTATATATGTGTGTTTGGGTATGTGTCTTTGTCTGTTTTTGTTTTTATATTTGTGTTTGTGTATATGTGTGTGTTTATGTGTGTTTGTGTATATATGGGTGTGTTTGTGTATATGTGTTTGTGTATATGTTTGTGTATATGTGTGTGTATATATGGGTGTATTTGTGTATATGTTTGTGTGTAGATATTTGTGTGTGTGTGTGTTTTTGTATATGTGTGTTTGTGTATATGTGTGTATATGGGTTTGTGTTTATGTGTGTGTGTTTGTGTATATGTGTTTGTGTATATGTGTGTATTTGTGTATATGTGTGTTTGTGTATATGTGTGTGTTTGGGTATGTGTGTTTTTGTTTGTATATGTGTTTGTGTATATGTGTTAGTTCGTGTATATGTGTGTATATGTGTGTGTGTTTGTGTATATCTTGTTGTGTTTGTGTATAACTGTGTATATGTGTGTGTGTGTGTGTGTGTGTGTGTGTGTGTGTGTGTATGTGTGTTTGTGTATATGTGTGTGTTCGTGTATATGTGTGTGTTTGGATATGTGTGTTTTTGTTTGTATATGTGTGAGTTCGTGTATATGTGTGTGTGTGTGTGTGTGTTTGTCTGTTTATATGTGTGTGTGTGTGTGTGTGTGTGTATATATCTTGTTGTGTTTGTGTATATGTGTGTGTTTGTGTATGGTTGTTTGTGTGTGTGTGTGTGTGTGTGTGTGTATATCTTGTTGTGTTTGTGTATATATGTGTGTGTCTGTGTATGGTTGTTTGTTTGTGTGTGCGTGTATATATGTGTGTAGGTGAGTAGAAGTATTGTTATTGTTCACATTGATAACTGTTTTTTTATGTTGTTGCAGATTTTGATGTACCGATTGGACTACGTCTTCGATTCGTTGGACTACTGCGTAGATCTACGTTTTTTCAAATTTTAATAAAATGGTTAACGAGGGTTTTGTTGGGGATTTCTTATTTCAATAAAAAAGAATTGTCTTTGTGGTTTTTTTAAAACTTTATTAGTGCCTAGATAATGGTAGTTGGCTGATTGACAGCATCCATTATTAAGGCGGTACTTAGTGTCCCCCCCCACTTTTATAACCAGCCCGATACAACACAGCAGCAGCAGCCTAGCATTACAAGGGTGGGAAGGTCCACTGTTTTTGGCCCTTCCCAGCCTCATAATACCAGCCTGCGGCCGCCCCAGAGTCCGGCCATCACAACAGATGGTCGGGTACTGGATCGTACCTGGCTCTTCCCGGCACCCCTGGTGGTGGTGGGTACCGGGGTAATAATGGTGGTTAGTGTTAGCCTCTGCACCGGCTAACACTAAGCCTCGCCTTAGTAATGGATGTTGTCACTCAGACAGCGGCCATTACTAAAGTGGTAGTAATAAAATTTGAAAAGAAAAAGACAAAGATATAGATAAAATATTTTATTGAAATAAAGCACCTCCAACACAACCCTCATTAACCATTTTATTATAGAAAAAAAATCCGTCATCTAAGTAGTCCTCGAAACCGACGTAGTCCAAACACCAAACCTGTAAAAAAAAAAAAAAAATTAAATAAAACATGTCGTAGGCTTAGATTCAGTTTAATGTGTGATACTGACTGTTATACCATGTATAGAAGCCTGCCGTGAAGTTGACTTAGATACAGGGCGCCAGCAGACAGTATCATACATGGTCATACAGACATACATACAAACAAACATACATGCAAACATACATACATACATATATACAAACATACATACATACAAGCATGCACATATATACATGCAAATATACATATATGCAAACATACACACATATATACATACATACATGCAAACTATCATGCATACATACACACACACATGAAAACATACATACATACAAACAAACATGCAAAGATACATACATACATATATACAAGCATGCACAAATATACATGCAAACATAAATACATGCAAACATAATTACATACATGCACATATATATAAACATACATGCAAACATACATGCAAAAATAAAAACATGCAAACATACATACATGCACATATATACATACATACATACATGACAACATACATACATACATACATACATGACAACATACATACATACATACATACAAATATATACATGCAAATATACATACAAACATGCACATATATACATACATGCCAACATACATGCAAACATACATGCACATATATACATACATGAAAACATACCTACATACATACATACATGCAAACATACATGCAAACATACATACATACATTCATGCAAACATACATACATGCAAACATACATACATACATGCAAATATATACATGCAAATATACATACACACATGCACATATATACATACATGCCAACATACATGCACGTATATACACATACATACATACATACATACATACATGACAACATACATACATGCAAACATACATACATGCAAACATACATACAAACATACATAAATGCAAACATACATACATGCAAACATACACACATGCAAACATACATACACACATATATATACATGCAAATATACATACAAACATGCACATATATACATACATGGCAACATACATGCAAACATACATGCACATATATACATACATGACAACATACATACTTACATACATGCAAACATACATACATACATACAAACATACATACAAACATACATTCATGCAAACATACATACATGCAAACATACATACATGCATGCAAATATATACATGCAAATATACATACACACATGCACATATATACATACATGCCAACATACATGCAAACATACATGCACATATATACATACATACATACATACATACATACATACATGACAACATACATACATGACAACATACATACATACATACATGCAAACATACATACATGCAAACATACATACAAACATACATTCATGCAAACATACATACATGCAAACATACATACATGCATGCAAATATATACATGCAAATATACATACACACATGTACATACATACATACATACAAACATACATGCAAACATACATGCACATATATACATACATACATACATACATACATGCATGACAACATACATACATACATGCAAACATACATACAAACATACATACATGCAAACATACACACATGCAAACATACATACATGCAAATATATACATGCAAATATACATACAAACATGCACATATATACATGCATGCCAACATACATGCAAACATACATGCACATATATACATACATACATACATGACAACATACATACATACATACATACATGCCAACATACATACATGCCAACATACATACATACATACATACATGCCAAAAAAAAAAAATAATACGTTCATACTTACTTTCCTCCTGTCCGGCCTCCAGCGATGACGTTTCATCCATGTCGCCGCTGCAGCCTGTGATTGGCTGCAGAGGCGGTCACGTGGGATGAAGCGTCATCCCTGGAGGCCGGTCTTCTGGCGTCATCCTGACGTGCGTGACCGCCACTACAGCCTGTGATTGGCTGCAGCGGCGAAAGGGATGAAACGTCATCGCTGGAGGCCGGACAGGAGGAAAGTAAGTACGAACGTATTATTTTAATTTTTTTATTACATTAAAATTGTATTTTCCGCGTGCCGAGCATGTACTGTCAAGGTTGCTGAAAGAGTTAGTGCAGCCCATTAACTCTATCAGCACCCTGGACAGTAGCATGCTCGGCGCACAGAAGTGACAGGTTCGGTCCGAATCAAACTTTTTTGTGAAATTCGGCGAACTAGCCGAACCGAACTTTTGATAAGTTCGCTCATCTCTATCCAGGATGATCATGGGAGCAATCAGTCAATCTAAAACATGTGTGTGCTCTGGCCCATTAAGGCCGGAAATTAGCTTGAGCGCGCACCCTAGTGGTCACTGCAGGACAGGACGGCCACATGTGTTGGCATCTCTGGGGAGGAAGACGTCTGCAGGATGATAGGAGTCTGCGGTCTGCGACCGCGGACGTTACAGTAGGGATCTTAAGGGTATGTTCACACGTAGTCAACAAAAACGTCTGAAAATCCAGAGCTGTTTTCAAGGGAAAACAGACCCTGCTTTTCAGACGTTTTTTTACCAACTCGCATTTTTCGCGGCGTTTTCACGCCGTTTTCGCGGCGTTTTTTACGTCCGTTTTTGGAGCTGTTTTCATTGGAGTCTATGAGAAAACAGCTCCAAAAACGTCCAAAGAAGTGTCCTGCACTTCTTTTGACGAGGCTGTATTTTTACGCGTCGTCGTTTGACAGCTGTCAAACGACGATGCGTAAATAACAGGTCGTCTGCACAGTACGTCGGCAAACCCATTCAAATGAATGGGCAGATGTTTGCCGACGTATTGGAGCCGTATTTTCAGACGTAAAACGAGGCATAATACGCCTCGTATACGTCTGAAATTTGGCCGTGTGAACATACCCTTACTCTGGCACTCCCACCTATGTAAACCAAATACAAATCATGGGAGCACGACCCGTAAAATGCAAAAGGACGGACATTTTTCATAAATTTCAGAACATTTCTACGTCACAGACACCCATTCGTTGCGATACGGAAAGGTGTCCACAGCCAATAGAGCTGAATGGGTCCATAATTGCGGACGGTATCATGGTCCGCAATTACGGAGAGTTTTTACGGTCGTGTGCATGGGGCATTAACCTGTGCTTTCTTTTCCTTACTTTCTGAAACGCTTAGCTTGACTCAACGTGGTTCACAGGACCTATGAATACACCATAAATGTTTATGGTCAGAATACTCCTTTAAGGGCAGCAGTGCCATGCAAAGCATCAGATACAGAATATGGCAAAAAGTATGTGGACCCCCTCCAAATTATTGAGTTCAGGTGTTTCAGTCACCCTTATTGTAAAATAGGTGCATAGAAACAAGCAAACAGCCATGTTATCTCAATAAACAAACATTTCTAGTCGTATGGGTCGTACTGAAGTGCTCAGTGACTTAACACGTGGCACCGTCATGGGATGCCACATTTGCCCAAGTCAGTTTCAGACATTTCTAATCTGCCCTGGTCACCTGTAAGTGCTATTATTATCTGCTAAATCTGCCCCGGTCACCTGTAAGTGCTGTTATTATCGGCTAGATCTGCCCTGTTCAAAAGTATGTGCTATTATTATCTGCTGGATCTGTCCCAGTCACCTGTGAGTGGTATTACTATCGGCTAGATCTGCCCTGGTCACCTGTAAGTGCTGTTATTGTGAAGTGCAACGTCTAGGAGCAACAACAGCTCAGCCACAAAGCGGTAGACCATGTAAACTCACAGAACTGTGTCGGCAAATGCAGAAGCGTGTGGTGTGTAATAGTTGCCCATTTTCTATTCTATCACTTACTACAGTGATCCACGCTGCCTCTTGAAGTGACAAACACAAGAACTGTATGTCCAGAGCTTTATTAAATGGGTTTCCATGGTCCCTGAACAGAAGCATAAGATGACCATGCACAATGCCAGGAGGCGAGTGGAGTGGTGTAAAGTATGTCGCTACTAGACTCTGGAGCAACGTGTTGTCTGGAGTGATGAATCATGAGTTACCATCTGGCGGTATGATGAAGGAATCTAGGTTTGGTAGATGGCAGGAGAACGCTACCTACCAGAACGCATAGTGCCTACAGTAATATTTGGTGGAGGAGGGGTTAATGGTCTGGGGCTGTTTTTCAGGCTTTGGCCCAGTTATTTCCAGTGAAGGGTAATGTTCACACTACAGCATACAAAATTATGTCCCACAACTGTAGCTTCCAAGTTTTTGATTAAAAACTAGGGAAGGTTTTTTTTTCTACTCCAGCCCAAAACACCAAGCACACATATGACAGCGTATGATATTTCCCCCCAGTAAAAAATAACTTACACGGTGTACATATCAACCCTACTACCTGCGCCAAGGACTGGCACAGTGGACTCTCTAAACCTCCAGAATATTGGTGTAAACAGGAAGAATGGTGCGTCTCATGCAACTCGCACAATGTCACATGACTCAATGTATGGACTGTGAGAAGTCTGTGTGTCACTCCAGCCTATAGGAGGCAGTATTATACACAGAATGCTTTGTGTACCAAAGATAATCTACCTATCATAAGTATAAGAGTTAAATTCGGAATAATAATATTTGGTTTGGAAGTGTATCTGATGAGGTGTAATCCATAGTGACAACATGTCCCATGACTGTGGTGGCCAATCACTTCCCAATGTGGTGACATCACTATGGATGGGAATGTAGCATGTCAGGGGTCTAAGAGGATAGAAAAACTATCAAGGAAAGTATATTGAAAAGCTTATCATTTTATTATTCTATATCTAAAGAACCTTCTAAGGCTTCGTTCACATCTGCATCGGGACTCCGTTCATGGGTTCTATCGGCGATTTCCGTCAGGGCAACCCATGAACGGAATCCAAACTGAAACAAACGGAAAACCATAGGTTTCCGTTTGCATCACCATTGATTTCAATGGTGACGGATCCGGTGCAAATGGTTTCCGTTTGTCACTGTTGTTTAAGGGTTCTGTCATTTTGACGGAATGAATAGCGCAGACGACTACGATATTAATTCCGTCAAAACAACGGAACCCTTACACAACGGTGACAAACAGAAACCATTTGCACCAGATCCATCACCATTGACATCAATAGTAATGCAAACGGAAACCTATGGCTTCCGTTTGTTTCAGTCTGACGGAAATCGCCAACAGAACCCATGAATGGAGTCCCGACACAGATGTGAACGTAGCCTAAGATATTTATACCATACCATCCTTTCATTTACTTTATTACAATGCACAAATATTCCTACTTTTAAGCATTTTTTATGTTATTTAAAAAATAAAGCAATAGTCCTGATTAATAAATCTCCTACCATTTGTGAACTCAGCTTCTATCCAAAGCTATGGGTATCCATGGTAACAGACAACAAACCCGGTGTAGTCTGATTCTGCAGTCATGTATTACTCCCATCTGCCTCCTCTTCTACTATACAGTATGTAGGTTATTACATAGAGGGGGGTGACAAAGGAAGTTACACATGATTGCAGGATCAAACTACATGTGTTTGTTTTTAGTTTGTGACCATGACGTCACATAGCTCTGCATAGGAGCTGAATACACAAAATAGCAGAATTTTTTTATATATATATATATTTTATCTATAACATTGATGAATTTTTATTGATGCATTGTAGCAGTAATACAATTGATATTAAAAGTATACATGCATTACCCTTTAAATAGTATTTTTTATGGTCATACATCTGATCACTTAACTTCACGATACCTAAATGGTCTTCTATTAAAGATCTTAGATTGATCCTGTGCATTGCCGAATTAAGGTTGGTGGCGGTTCTTTTGCCTTTTCTGGGTACCAGACCCCACATCTCCGCTACTTAAGAGGTGGCCATGCATGCGCGTGGCCCCCTCCACTGAAGTCAATGGGAGTTATTGAGATACCCAAGTCAGTGACTCATATAGACTTCAAAAAGGAGAGCCAAGCCACCAAATGGCCATCAGGTCCCAAAGGTAGTGGAGGCCTCAGTACATGGGCCCCATGTGCCATCACTATTACCTGGTCCTGCTACAGTGACATATAGGAGAAGTGACAATCCCTATGAATGGTCACCACTACAGTAGGTATAGTTTTTAATAATACGCGTTTTCCTCCCAGTAGCACAACACAAAATTGACAATTTTTTCATTTATTTTTTTAATGATGTGACGAAAAATAAGCAGAACACATTAGAAAATTCAAAAATTAAGTGACTAAATACAATTTTCTGAAATGCGCATTTTTATTCTTTAATTTTTTTTATATTGTACTATGAATTCACATCTGCCCTAGTCCTCATGCAAACGGCCGCGATTACGGCACGGGCGGCCGTGGAGTGTCATCCGCGGGCTGTCCGCAAATCACGGACGATGCACACATTGATTTCAATGAGCCCGGACCACAAATGGAAACCACGATAGTGTACATGGGCCCATAGAAATGAATAGATCCACAATTCATCCGTATTTTTGCCGATAAATTGCGGATGCAAAAACACATTCGTGTGCATGAGGCCTAAGGCGATGATAGAATATGTATTATTAATAGTTTAATAGATACAAAATACAGATAAATATCATGCATGTATAATTAACACTGTCTATTTAATATGCTGAATGAGTGATTCAAAACTATAACATTCATTACCTATAGTGTTCTATAGATGTAATTACTCCGTACAAGCCAAATGGTTCTTCTCATTAGAACCCCTCGTGGGAAGAGAAAAGACTCCTTACAAGATGAATAATAACATTTATCTTAATGAGTGCTAGCAGCGTGGTGCTGTCTTCTGCCCAACCAAAACAACTTGATGACTAATTCAGATTAGTCAGCAAGGAAATCAAAGCCAGTATGTAAAGCAACCAGTACAAGCAACGTATCCCTACAACAGCACTGGTTTAAAGTGAACATTCACTCTCAAAAATACCATCATGAAAAAACCTAAATATGTCCAAAATTTATCGCAGCTCCATTTTCCTAATAACCACATACTGTGAGCCCAGTGGGGACAGTAAGTAAGGACCTCTGTACATTGCGGCAGAATATGTTGGTGCTATATAAGTAACAGAAATAAATAAATTCTGTCAAAGTCTGATAGCAGATTCGGAGTCCAGTGGCAGAAAAAAATAGCAAGAGTACTCAAGTAACAGTCTAGGTTTGGTACACAGATAAGCAGCAACTGTTTGAAGTGTAAGGAAGGGACGTGGTCAGGAAACAATCCATGTTCAGTACACAGATAAACTGCAACAGGTGGTAGCATAAGGCAGAGACATGGTCAGGAAATAATCCAAGTTTGGTACACAAATAAGCAGCAACCGTTTGAAGCGTAAGGAAGAGACGTGGTCAGGAAACAATCCACGTTCCTTACACAAATAAGCAGCAACAGGTTGTAGAGTAAGTCAGCAATGAACTAGATTAGAGGCACGAAGCTCAATAATCTTTCAGGGAGACAATGCAAGGGCCAGGCTTATATAGGACGCCAAAAGTGTTAGACTAATCAAGCAATTAAGTTAAGAAGTCTTACAAGGCAAGAATCAAGACAACTTAGACAATAGATGCAGCATTGGAGCTTCACCGGTAGCTCAATGAATAGAGCTACTGCCTAGGACACAGACATTTCTGGCTTTGAATCCCGACAGCTCACCCTAGTGGTTGCTCCAGGCAACCAGGATTTTCTCTTTTAAATCGATGTCTATGCATGGACATAGAAATTTGGAGCTCTTCATCAGGAGAGCTGAGCTCTTATTGCTAAAAAAAAAAAAAAGATACATTAAAAATTAATCAGCACAGGTTAAAACCATATGTGTTAAAAGGTGGAAATTAATTTTAAAATGGACAATTTTACTCCATGGCCCCTGGTACATTGAGATAATCAGTCAGTAGCCATGAATGTTCTTCTAAACTAAATCTACACCGTCTTTAACTTGTAAGGGCAGTAGTTTGTGCTCCAGAGCTGCCCTGCCTTCTTTATCTAAAGACAGGACGTCACACCTGTAGTTAATAATTTAGGATCTTCACCTTTCTAGCCAAATAGTCATCCAGTCAACAAATATATGCAAATACTTCCTCTGCCTGAACTCCTCTCTTTATGTCGTCAGGCTCTGTTCACACTGCTTGCTGAATATGTGATCAAAATGACTACATATCAACATAACAGTGAGAAAGGCCATACTAATTCAAAGAGGTTTTCATGGATGAGATAAACATGTCTGCTTTTTTCCAAAAACAGCACCACACCTGTCCACAGGTTGTGTGTGGTATTGCAGCTGAGCCCCATTCACTTCGATGTAGTGAAGCTGTAATACCAGCCACAACCCTTGGATAGATGTTTTTCTAATCCGGTAGAACCCTGTTAATTGTGAGCCCACTTCAGTGATCTGCTTTTGATTTTAGTGTAATGATTCGCAAGACGATGTGAACTTGATGCGGCTTCTGAGTTTTCGTATTTTGGCAAAAATATGAACTAGTTCCTCATGGTTAGCATTTTTATTATTTTTGTAGAATGTAGCCAGGCGTTGTGATGTTGTGGGAGAATGGGGTGTCAGTACTTTATGTGGTACACTGGCCCTGTTCACACAGAGTTTTTTGCAGGCAGAAAATTCTGCCTAGAAAAATCAGCTCCGTTTTTTTTTAAGTCGTTTTTGGTGCGATTTTTGACGCGTTTGAGAAAAAAACCGCGTCGGCTGTTCACAATATTTTTTCCATCTCCAATTTATTTCAATGGGGTTCTTGAGGTGGAAAACACGTCAAGATAGGAAATGTCACTTCTATTTCCCGTGAGCGTTTTTTTCTGCTTGCGGGAAAAAAACACTTCCACCTCCCATTGAAAACAATGGGAGGCAACTTCGGCCGTTTTTTGCCGCGGTTTCTGCAGCAAAAAAATTTATAAACAAAACTCTGTGTGAACAGGGCCTTAGAAGTTGCTGGGCAGCCCGTCTGATCTAATAGCATAGGCGTCACAAATAGGCCAGCATGGTGCACTACACGTACCATTATAGAAGTCTTATCTGCGTACAATGATAATACTAAGCAGCCGCCCCTCATGGATGATAGGTGTGAGAGTAGTTGTTCATCAGTATTTGCACCTGTACGACCTCCCTGCATATAGCAATTATGGAGTGCAACCATGATGCCAGTGTGAACAGAATCAAACACCCATTGGCTTTTTGTGCCTACCTGGATTGGTACACAATGATAAAGCACCCAGAGGTCAAAACATCCACATGACAGTCCACATGTCCTTACAGTTGACAGATATTTCAGTGGAGGGTACAGGCTGAAGGAAAATGCGATAAGACATGAGGAGAAGTTTAGTGGGACCGACGTGCCATGATGAAGAACATGTTGGGTTGAAACGACTAAGCGGCTCCTCCTCCATTCTTGCCTAAGGGGGAATTTACACGTGGCGGATCTTTCTGCCATGGATCTTTCTGCAGCAAAATCTGCATGTGTTACGTGTGGATTTTAATGCAGATTTGATATTTTTGCATTGCAAAAAATTTCATTTGTGTTCAAAATCCAAGACTTAAGAATTGACATGTTAGGAATTTGAAAATCCGCAGAATGCCCTGAATTGTGCACAGATTTATTTTTGATAAATGTGAATGAGATTTTGAATACCCCATCCACACGTATTGTGCTGTAAATGATAGAAGTTTGTCCGCAACAAATATGCCACATATGAATTCATCCTTATACCTCAGAATTTGTAATATTTTTTTGGGTTTCCGTCAGAAAGCGCTGGACTTACCTTTACAGCTGTGTTTCATCCCCGCTGGAGTCGTGGATCTGATATCTGGAATGAGGCTGCGCACATTGCCACGTAATAGGTCAGCACAAAAACATTACCTAAAAAAATTGTCCTGTCTTCATGGGGATTTTCTAAGATCAATTCCAATATTCTAGGTTCTTTTAATCGGATGACTGTAACATATTTTGATGGTAAAGGACATTTGATTTGCAGACCAATAATATAGGAATATAAAAAGCACAAAGGCATTAGAGACCGCAGGGCAAAAACGCGTTATTTTTTTCGTTTTTTGCAACTGGAATTACATAATGAGGTCAAATTGTCTCTTCCCTGGAACACAGACAACCGAGTCCATAAACAATATAAAACAGACTAATGTATGAATAAAGCTCTGTTTATATACCGTACGCGGCAGGAACGCTCCATAGGGCCCTATTCACCAGGCGTATGCCTGAAGACTGTCCTTTTGGTGTATGTTGGGCCGGTTTGCATCGGCATACCTTTGTTTTTTGCTGTCTACAATAGCATAGTAGACTACACTTCTTTTATACAGAGCGATACAGTTAAAAAAATTATATATACACCATGCGTTATACATTTTTAACAATGGGAACCTATTGGTGGTATATACTGGCATACGTCAATGCCTTCTTTCGGAGATATATATTGGAAAATCCTGCCGAGGTACTGTACACCTCTGACGGAAGGCTCTAACACTTCTTACACACGACCGAGTTTGGGGCCGTGAAATATGGTCGGCGTGTTGGCCGCATTTCCCAGCCCGACCATGGCGTCTCTGCCTCCTTACGGAACTTCTGAACAGAAAGAACAGCAGTTCTGCGGGGAGGCAGGGAATCCTAGAATCATAAAATGTCTGTGATGCCAGGAGTCCCGTTCACCTGTACCGCGGTCGGGCCTGGAAAATGCGGCCAACACTCGGACCATTTTTTCACGGCCCGAACTCGGTCTTGTGCAAGAGGTGCAAGAAAGAATTACGATCGTAAGACTTGTACATGGAAGAGAGGGGACACCATAGCAAATATCAACACGGGCCCGCATTAAGGTGCTGGTGTTTTTGCCCCCAGGGCATAGGGGCTTTGTGCTAGTTTCCCCCACATCCCCTTTTTCAGACCCTTTGACCAATTCCCCAGCCTCTCACTTGCTATCATCGCAGTTATTCTTGACAGGTGTGTCCTACACCATTTTTCACCACCAAGAAGCAAAGGGGATGGGACCAACCAGGGCTGTGTCCCCTTTTCTTCAGGGGCCCTATAGGAGCCACATTGTATACCTCCAGGATATGTGCCTCCTGGCCTGTATGACATAACGATAAAGAGATTATTTTCTGGATTTTCATCCAAAAAGTCACGTTTTCCACACATTAGTGAATGAGAACAGAAGCCACTATTTGGTAATTATATATTATTCACAGAGATATTGTCTTATTTCTCCTTTGATGCGGCAACTAATTTTTCAATAGGAAGTGGAGCCATATTGGTATTCACTTTTTAATGGATTCAGTAATTTATGGACAATTTTTCATTTTGGGAGGAAAACCTCTTTAAGACTGGCGTGCCTTTGTAATGCTGCTTTATTGACAGACCAGATACAGGAACAGAGAAGTCGATTTCAGGATAAAGCAACGTCATTTATGAACGTGGGTAGTGGATCCTTGGATTGAGACCAGTTGGCAACTAGAAGCAGCAGCGACAACAGAAAGACAGGGATGCAAAACAGGTAATGGGTAACCAGACAGTCCATAAACAGACAGAAGGGACAACAGGCCAAGACGTGGCCTACACCGGAGTGGCAGAGATGAAGCGGACCTCATATTCAACCAGGAGACACCCAAAGCAGCGACCAGGCACTAGACATGGAACCAGGAGATGCCAAGAACTGAGTCCAGAGTAGCCAGAGTCAGAACCAGGAGATATCAGGAGCAGGAGGTCACAGCACAGGATAGAGGTCTTGGTACAGGTGACATGAACCACCAGGACTGGTCACAGCAGCAGATCCAACACAGTAACCAGGGGTCAATACCAGGATAAGGATCTAGAGGCAGAATCCACCAGACCGGGCAGGTCCCCAATCAGGAACAATAGACGTTCCTCAAGCCAAGGCTGAAGGGACAGACAGGGTTTGAATAGTTCATCAGCAGCATCCAAAGGAACAGCAAGAAGTTGCAAAGCACAGGAGTCCGGGAGGGGAGGGGTTAATGACTATTAAGCTGCTGCAGGGTGCGGGGTTGTGTAATGAACCTGAGAATAGTTGAGGCAAAACAGGTAATGTAGCAGAGCTGACATTGACGTGGACACTCAATCCCACCAGGGTCAAAAACAGCATTACCAGCAGGAAAGAGGTGAGCGAGAACGCAGTTTGTACAGAGGTGTAGCTCGGTTCTCCAGCCCCCGGGGGAAAAAGATTCAGATTACCCCCCCCCCCCAACTTATTTCCCGACATCTCCTTCCCCCTCGACATGTTTGCTTTCTCTACCAATCAATGAGATTAGATGTTTTTTCACCATTTTTTTAATGTAACTTGAGCATAAAACCATTTCTACATATTACAAGCAATATAGTTCTATAATGAAGTTATAATAACAATAAGTTCAAAGAAAATAAATTAAAGAGGCCACACACAGCTCCCTTGTAGATAGCGCCACACACACAACCCCCTTGTAGATAGCGCCACACACACAACCCCCTTGTAGATAGCGCCACACACACAACCCCCTTGTAGATAGCGCCACACACACAACCCCCTTGTAGGTAGCGCCACACACAACTCCCTTGTAGATAGCGCCACTCACAACCCCCTTGTAGATAGCGCCACACACACAACCCCCTTGTAGATAGCGCCACACACACAACCCCCTTGTAGATAGCGCCACACACACAACCCCCTTGTAGGTAGCGCCACACACAACTCCCTTGTAGATAGCGCCACTCACAACCCCCTTGTAGATAGCTCCACACAACCCCCTCGTAGATAGTGCCACACAAAACCCCCTTGTAGATAGCTCCACACACAACCCCCTTGTAGATAGCTCCACACACAACCCCCTTGTAGATAGCTCCACACACAACCCCCTTGTAGATAGCTCCACACACAACCCCCTTGTAGATAGCGCCACACGCAACCGCCTTGTAGATAGCGCCACACGCAACCCCTTGTAGATAGCGCCACACACCACCCCCATGTAGATAGCGCCACACACAACCCCCTCATAGATAGCGCCACACACCACCCCCTTGTAGATAGCTCCACACGCAACCCCCTCATAGATAGCGCCACACACCACCCCCTTGTAGATAGCTCCACACGCAACCCCCTTGTAGATAGCTCCACACACAACCCCCTTGTAGATAGTGCCACACAAAACCCCCTTGTAGATAGCTCCACACACAACCCCCTTGTAGATAGCGCCACACGCAACCCCCTTGTAGATAGCGCCACACGCAACCCCGTGTAGATAGCGCCACACACCACCCCCATGTAGATAGTGCCACACACAACCCCCTCATAGATAGCGCCACACACCACCCCCTTGTAGATAGCGCCACACACAACCCCCTTATAGGTAGCGCCACACACAATCCCCTTGTAGGTAGCGCCACACACAACCCCCTTGTAGATAGCGCCACACACAACCCCCTTGTAGATAGCGCCACACACAACCCCTTGTAGATAGCGCCACACACAACCCCCTTGTAGATAGCGCCACTCACAACCCCCTTGTAGATAGCTCCACACACAACCCCCTCGTAGATAGTGCCACACAAAACCCCCTTGTAGATAGCTCCACACACAACCCCCTTGTAGATAGCTCCACACACAACCCCCTTGTAGATAGCTCCACACACAACCCCCTTGTAGATAGCTCCACACACAACCCCCTTGTAGATAGCGCCACACGCAACCGCCTTGTAGATAGCGCCACACGCAACCCCTTGTAGATAGCGCCACACCCCACCCCCATGTAGATAGCGCCACACACAACCCCCTCATAGATAGCGCCACACACCACCCCCTTGTAGATAGCTCCACACGCAACCCCCTCATAGATAGCGCCACACACCACCCCCTTGTAGATAGCTCCACACGCAACCCCCTTGTAGATAGCTCCACACACAACCCCCTTGTAGATAGTGCCACACAAAACCCCTTGTAGATAGCTCCACACACAACCCCCTTGTAGATAGCGCCACACGCAACCCCCTTGTAGATAGCGCCACACGCAACCCCTTGTAGATAGCTCCACACACAACCCCCTTGTAGATAGCGCCACACGCAACCCCCTTGTAGATAGCGCCACACGCAACCCCTTGTAGATAGCGCCACACACCACCCCCATGTAGATAGCGCCACACACAACCCCCTCATAGATAGCGCCACACACCACCCCCTTGTAGATAGCGCCACACACAACCCCCTTATAGGTAGCGCCACACACAATCCCCTTGTAGGTAGCGCTACACACAACCCCCTTGTAGATAGCACCACACACAACCCCCTTGTAGATAGCGCCACACACAACCCCCTTGTAGATAGCGCCACACACAACCCCCTTGTAGATAGCTTCACACACAACCCCCTTGTAGATACCGCCACACACAACCCCCTTGTAGATAGCGCTGCACACACACAGCCACCCTGTAGGTAGCGTCACACACAGCCCCCTTGTAGCCCCCCTCCCCCTTGTACTCAGTGCCACACTGCCACCAGAGCAGAGAGGGGTAGCGGTAGCCTCCCGCTACCACTCTCTGCTCTGCCTGATGTGACTCATTGTTAGGAGGAAGCATGAGGTCTTGCGGCGGCGTTCTGACTGGGGTCGTTGTCGGCTCGGGAGTGGATCAGTTCAGTCACCTGACCTGAGTCACCTGACTCCCGGGCCAGCACCGACCCCAGTCAGAACGCCGCTGCAAGACCTCCTGCCTCCTCCTAACGCTGATCGCTGCTGCAGCCTTCCGGCTGACAGGGCGCCTGTCAGCAGGAATCAGCTGTTTTGATACGGCTGCTCTGTGGCGCCCCCCCTTCCCTACTTCAGAGTTTCACCTTGGCACATGCCCCTCTGGCCCCCGTAGCTACGCCCCTGGTTTGTAACACTACTTCAGGTTAAAAGGTTATTCCAATTACACAAAGTGATGTCATATTTTTAAGA
Source organism: Rhinoderma darwinii (assembly GCF_050947455.1). Taxonomy (NCBI): domain Eukaryota; kingdom Metazoa; phylum Chordata; class Amphibia; order Anura; family Rhinodermatidae; genus Rhinoderma; species Rhinoderma darwinii. The sequence continues at coordinate 8,690,805 of NC_134691.1, read as the reverse complement.
TATGACATTACTTTGCAATCAGTGGGGGTCCGACTGTAAGGGGTGTGCCTGTATTTACCTGCCGTTCAAGGGGGCCAACGCAGGGACACGGGCTGGTCTGCGGCTCGGGAGTTCGGCTCCCGAGCGGAGGAGCGTCCTGGGCGTCATGGCGACGGCCGCTCTGCCGACAGCCATGACGCATGCGCTCCCACGGTGAGGAGGGCGAAGTATCACGATGCGAGGCAGAAGAGGAGGACCGGATGTAAAGAGCGAGCAAGGCGGGCGGAAGTGAGGGAGTGGCGCGAAAAAGGCCGGGAGAAAGAGTGAGGAGGAGAGGAAGAGGAGGAGAGTGACGAGCAAGGAGGGCAGAGAACGGTCAGGTGACCAGCAGACAAATGGCCAGGACAGACCCCACAGTGTGGCTGCAGGAGACTGGAGTACAGAGGGCTGCCGGAGCAGTGACTGGAAAGGAGTGGAAAATCAGTGTGGCAGCAGCAGAGGACCGACAAGAGGAACGGGTCGCTCTGCAGCAGAAAGACAGAAGCAGAGGAGACGCGCCACCAGAGGACTGACCGAAGCAGGAGCGGATTGGAGTGTCAGCATCCGCTACAGGTACCGGCTATTCCCCCCCCCCGCAGCCCCTAACTAGGATCCTCAGATCTTCCCGGGGACAATACCAGTACCCCTATGACAGTCTGACCCTCCGAGAGAAGTACGGCTCTCGGTTATTCTGGACACAGAGTACTTGGAAGACTAGCCTTACAATCCCCAGATGATAAAGCCTGAATTTGGCCTAGCACAGGCTCGCCTCCTCATTAACCGCGCCAGTGCCCCTGCGTGTCCTCCAGAGTGTAACCCACTGTAATCCTTGCATGGAACTGTTGTTGATGAATCACCACCTGTAATACTTGCATGGAACTGTTGTTGATGAATCACCGCCTGTAATACTTGCATGGAACTGTTGTTGATGAATCACCGCCTGTAATACTTGCATGGAGCTGTTGTTGATGAATCACCGCCTGTAGTACTTGCATGGAATTGTTGTTGATGAATCTTGTTGGATCAGGAGCAGACAGATGGAACGGTCGGGTTGACGGGACTTTATTGGACTATTAGCTGAACTTTGTGTAAACCTTAGCGTCAGCCCGCCTGTTCAGTTGCGTCCTAGGGGGTCCACCGTTCGGACCACCGACTGAGGAGAGAGAGGGTTTGTCATGAAAGGTAGCGGATAGCTCCGCAAGGACCTGTGACGGTGCTAGTAGGTACGGTAGATCGCTGATTCCCACGACGAGACCCGTGGGCCGAGAGTGTGACTCTTACCCTGGGGTAGGCTGCCAGTAGCGGGTAGCTCCCGCCGTGACTGACAGCGGCGTGTCCGTAGCCAAGCCTGGCAACGTGGGGTCAGGCACAACCTCTCTCCGGGGGACTTCCAGCGGGATCGAAGTCCTCAACCTCAGGATTCCTGTCTACTCCATAGAAGAGAATTTCCTGTTACCTGCTCGCTGAAGTAAAGAAGTTGAACAAAAGAAGTTGTGTCTCTTTCATTGCGTACCGACAGCGGTAGTCCCTCCTACATAAATTGGCGTAGTCGGCAGGATCCGAAACCTCGCCGTGATGGAACCATCCAGCAGCGGGACACTACCGCCGACCCCGACCGTCATGATACCCATGGGGGCCGCCCTAATGAACATTCCCAAGTTTGACGGGAAGAGTGTATCGATCGCAGACTGGACGGAACGAGTTCGTACTGCGGCCCGGTTATTCCAGGTACCTGCGACCCACCAAGCCGACCTGGCATTCAACTCACTCGAAGGGGACGCGAGACAAGCTGTCTTGGTTTTACCGCTAGAGCACCGCGACACGCTAGAAGCAATCATCAGCCGATTGGAATCCCTCTATGGAGATGTCACTTCAGCCGCCGATCTCCATAAGAAATTCTATACCAGGGTACAGAGGAACGGGGAATCACTCCAGCAATTCGCGGTAGGATTACAAGGAATGTGGAGTCGACTAGTAAGGAAGGACCTCGCGGGGTGCGCAGCCTTAACAGAGCCGGACCGAATAGTGCGAGACCAGTTTGTATCCGGGCTGAACAGCCGGACCCTGAGGCGCGCCGCGAGAGACCTCATCCGGGTAACCCCCACCGCCACGATGAGTGAGGTGTTACGAGAGGCGCTCGAAGTTCATCGAGAGTAGTTGGGAGAGGCTAGCATGGCCCTGCAAAATGGGGGTACCCCCGAGCCATCTCCAAGAGAGAGCGGACGGCCAGAAGCGGGGTTCACAGAATTCGCTCGGGATGTCAAGGAGGCTATTCGGGAATTGAAGACAGATGTTGCTCAATTGAGAGTAATGGCCGATCAACCGGAACATCTCCGTCGTCCACCCAGATCGACACAAGGAGGGCCTCGACGCTGTTGGCAGTGTAATCAGCCGGGTCACTTTGCCAGAGATTGCAGGATGAGACGCTATCCAAGACGGGAACAGCCACCTTTAAACTAAGGTACCCCGCCGCTGAGGACCAAGCTGCGGGCATTCCATCGACGGGCCCAAAAGGAAGGGTGGAACTTTTGAGAGGAAAATGCCCCGTAGTTACAGCCATGATCGGGGGGGTTAAAGTCCCTTGCCTTATTGACACTGGTTCCGAGGTAACCACCATGACTTATCAGCTATTCCATGAACAGTTTCAAGGTTGACAGACTCTAGAAGCACCCTGGATCGAATTGACTGCGGCTAATAGCCTGCCAATTCCCATTGCTGGGGTTACGTGGTTAGAATTAGAAGTGTTTAACCGTAATTTCCCCCGGGCTGGTATTGTGGTAGTAAATAATTGTGCAAGGCCGGGTATACCTGTTATAATTGGCATGAATGTGTTGCAGGAAATACATGGCATGATGTTCAATGAGACGAGCGGTGCCCGGTGGGAGGAGCTGGCAACCAATCAGACCGCCCGGCAAGCTTTATTTCATGTGCATCAAATCTGCGTGCGGCAGGCTGACTTGAAAACGCTGCAGGGCAGAGTGGGGTTGGTGAGGGCCCCAGGTAAAGCGGTGCTGCAAGTACCACCTTGACAGGAAGTCACTATTCCCCTTTCTGTAGGGACCCATCATCGCTTAAGGGATGCGATGGTCATGGTAGAACCAATGCGAAGCCCTCCGAGTACACATCCCTGGGTGGTAGGAAGAACAGTGTGCCGGGTAAGCAAAGGCATGGCGACAGTCAGGGTGTTGAATCCGACCCTAGGGGTCGTTGAAATACCGGCCGGCACGGTACTAGCTGATGTCGAGATGGTTAGGTCGGAGGACGTGACGGACCCGTCCATGGCCGAAACTCTAAAGGAGACGTCGTCAGAAGATACGAGTGAGGCTGACGTGAACGAACGGACTCATCAACTGTGGAGCCAACTCGAACTGGACGGGGTAGCCCCAGATACCAGGTCGGAGGAACAACTGAGGACGCTTCTGCGACGCTTTGGTTGGGTGTTTGCGCAGCATGAGGAAGATTTTGGATGCACCACTACCATTGAGCATTGGATTCACACGGGGGCGGCACCGCCCATAAGGGAGCGTTATCGCAATATACCTCCCGCTCTGTATCGGGAGGTAAAAGTGCTCCTCCAGAAGATGTTAGACGGGAAGGTGATCAGAGAGAGTCAGAGCCCATGGGCAGCCCTGATTGTTCTGGTAAGGAAGAAGGATGGGTCGCTCCGGTTTTGTGTGGATAACCGTAAGTTGAACGCCTATACTCACAGGGACGCCTACCCACTTCCCCGAGTGGAAGAATCATTAACAGCTATGCAGGAGGCTCGATACTATACGACGCTCGATTTAGCAAGTGGGTATTGGCAGGTACCCATAAAAGAAGCGGATAAGGAGAAGACGGTGTTCATCACTCCCTCAGGCTTGTTCGAATTCAACCGGATGCCGTTCGGGCTAACAAATGCGCCCAGTACTTTCCAACGGCTAATGGAGCATTGTCTGGGAGATCTAAATTATGAGTCAGTCTTGATCTATTTGGACGATATTGTCATTTTTTCAAAGACCTTCCCAGAACACCTGCGGCATCTACAGATCGTGTTGGAGCGATTGGGAAAGTATGGACTCAAACTAAAACCCAGCAAATGCCGACTGGGCCGCCGGCAGATCAAGTACTTAGGCCATGTCGTGAATGCAACAGGAATTGCACCTGACCCAGATAAGATCAAAGCCATACAGGAGTGGGCCATTCCGCAGAACACCACGGAAATACGAGCCTATCTCGGATTGGTCGGTTACTATCGGAGGTACATCCGAGACTTCTCAAAAATTGCAAGTCCTCTGAATCAACTCCTCTGTGGACAACCCACCCAAAAGAAGGGGAGCCGAAGCCCCAGTATAGTGGAACAATGGCAGGAGCCACAACAAACGGCATTCGAAGCACTGAAGAAACGGCTGGTGACAGCACCCATCCTCGCTTTTGCAGACTTCACCCAGCCATTCCGGCTGTACACTGTCGCCAGTCTGAAGGGACTGGGAGTGGTCCTGGCCCAGCAGCAAGGGGACGTGGAGCGCTTCATCGCCTATGGTAGCCGTAGCTTGCGGCCGTCAGAACGTAATCCAACCAATTACAGCTCGTTCAGGCTTGAGTTATTGGCCATCGTGTGGGCTGTTACTGAACGGTTTGACGAATACCTGGTCAGAAGTCAAGTGGAAATTTACACGGATAACAATCCCCTGGCGTATCTTGGAACGGCAAAACTGGGGGTGATGGAACAACGATGGATAGCGCGACTGGCTCGATTCAACTATACCATTCGTTACAAGCCCGGTAAGAACCATACCAACGCCAATGCACTCTCCCGACAGCCGTGTGAGACCCCGGTCGGAGAGGTGGACGATGAACGAGAAGAAGTAGAGATACCCCACTACGCGTGGTTCATCCCCAAATGCAGCAGCAACGGGTAGTGACAACAATACAAGGGATTGAGGATCTTACTGAGATGTATGATAGGGGCGAGTGGAAGAAGCGGCAACAGCAAGACCAGGAAATCTATACAATCGACAAGTGGGTGCGTCAGCAGGGAAGGCCCACGGCAGCGGAGCGAAGCAGGTTGTCAGCACCAGCTAAAGCATTAGTTCGGCAGTTGGAACGACTAGAACACCATGATGGAGTATTATATAGAAGAGTGTGGGCACCACGGGAACATCGCGACATATGGCAATTGGTATTGCCCATAGCAGACGTGAAGCCCGTGTGCAAGTGGATGCACGAGAACCGAGGCCATTTTGCGGTGGAAAAGACTGTACAGATCATCAGGAATCACTTCTATGCTCCAAACTTGGAAAGAATAATGGAAGATGTCTACAAGGAATGCACGGAGTGTGTCCTGCACAAGGCGACAGAACAGTCGGAGAGGCCCATGACCATCGTGACGGGTGAGCCACTAGAACTGCTGACGGTAGACTTTTTAACAGTCCAAGAAGTTACCTCAGGGCACCGATATGCGTTAGTATGCTTGGACCATTTTTCGAAATTTGCCGTGGTGATTCCTACGTGGGACCAGACTGCGACGACTACCGCGGCTGCATTGTGGAAGCATGTCATCCGTCCGTATGGGTGTCCCAGACGCATCTTGTCGGATCAAGGACCGAATTTTGAGTCGGATCTCTTCCATGAGCTGTGCATCTTACACGGAATTCGGAAATCCAGAACGACCCCATATCACCCCCAAGGGAATGGGGCTTGTGAACGATTCAATCGCACCTTACTCGGCCTATTAAAGACCATTGGGGACGAACGGCAGGAACGGTGGCCTGAATATGTCGACGACCTGGTATGGGCCTATAACAACACTGTGCATCGAGCTACCGGGTATACCCCATATCAATTGATGTTCGGCCGACCCAGCAGAGTTCCTTTGGATCTTCTGTTAGAGACGCCGGAGGTGGAAGTCAACCGATCCCCGTCGCAATGGGTACAGGAACATCAACGACGGTTGAGCGCAGCCAAGGGCGAAATGGAGAGAGCTCGGCCCACAGAGAGCCTGCCCCTCGTGGAAGAACGCCAGCGAGCATTTCATACGGGGATCGGGTGCTGGTGCGGAATCGCAGGGCAGCACGTGGCTGTAAGCTGGAGCCCCGATGGGAGAGGAAACCATATGTCGTGGTAAAACGCGTCGACCCCGGGCTTCCTGTGTATGAAGTGCAACCAGAAGGTGACCAGGGACAGAGCAGAAGGCTGCATCGCAACCTGTTGCAGCCATGTACCTTTCTGACACCAGAATCAGTCACGTCATCAAGGCAAGAAGAACCGCAGAGTGCTCCACCGACAAATATTGACGGAGATTGGTGGTTGGCGGTTCCATCAGACGACCCTAGTATACCCTGGAATCACGACCGACAGGGACAGAGAATCCAACGGAGTGCGAGGAGACACCTGCAACGGAATTGAATCGTGGACTGCGTTACCCACAGAGGTGTACTCGCAACCGACAACCAGCCTATTTGCAAGACTATGAAGTTTAGTGCCGAGGACTGCACATGATAACCAGGGGGGAAGTGTAAGGGGTGGTCCTGTATTTACCTGCGGTACAAGGGGGCCAACGCAGGGACATGGGCTGGTCTGCGGCTCGGGAGTTCGGCTCCCGAGCGGAGGAGCATCCTGGGCGTCATGGTGACGGCCGCTCTGCCAACAGCCATGACGCATGCGCTCCCACGGTGAGGAGGGCGAAGTCTCGCGATGCGAGGCAGAAGAGGAGGACCGGATGTAAAGAGCGAGCAAGGCGGGCGGAAGTGAGGGAGTGGCGGAAAAAGGTCGGGAGAGAGAGTGAGGAGGAGAGGAAGAGGAGGAGAGTGACGAGCAAGGAGGGCAGAGAACGGTCAGGTGACCGGCAGACAAACGGCCAGGACAGACCCCACAGTGTGGCTGCAGGAGACTGGAGTACAGAGGGCTGCCGGAGCAGTGACTGGAAAGGAGTGGAAAATCAGTGTGGCAGCAGCAGAGGACCGACAAGAGGAACGGGTCGCTCTGCAGCAGAAAGAGAGAAGCAGAGGAGACGCGCCACCAGAGGACTGACCGAAGCAGGAGCGGATTGGAGTGTCAGCATCCGCTACAGGTACCGGCCATTCCCCACTGCAGCCCCTAACTAGGACCCTCAGATCTTCCCAGGGACAATACCAGTACCCGTATGACAGTCTGACCCTCCGAAAGAAGTACGGCCCTCGGTTATTCTGGACACAGAGTACTTGGAAGACTAGCCTTACAATCCCCAAATGATAAAGCCTAAATTTGGCCTAGCACAGGCTCGCCTCCTCATTAACCGCGCCAGTGCCCCTGCGTGTCCTCCAGAGTGTAACCCACTGTAATCCTTGCATGGAACTGTTGTTGATGAATCACCGCCTGTAATACTTGCATGGAGCTGTTGTTGATGAATCACCGCCTGTAGTACTTGCATGGAATTGTTGTTGATGAATCTTGTTGGATCAGGAGCAGACAGAAGGAACGGTCGGGTTGACGGGACTTTATTGGACTATTAGCTGGACTTTGTGTAAACCTTAGCGTCAGCCCGCCAGTTCAGTTGCGTCCTAGGGGGTCCACCGTTCGGACCACCGACTGAGGAGAGAGAGGGTTTGTCATGAAAGGTAGCGGATAGCTCTGCAAGGACCCGTGACGGTGCTAGTAGGTATGGTAGATCGCTGATTCCCACGACGCGACCCGTGGGCCGAGAGTGTGACTCTTACCTTGGGGTAGGTGGCCAGTAGCGGGTAGCTCCCGCCGTGACTGACAGCGGCGTGTGCGTAGCCAAGCCTGGCAACGTGGGGTCAGGCACAACCTCTCTCCGGGGGACTTCCAGCGGGATCGAAGTCCTCAACCTCAGGAGTCCTGTCTGCTTCATAGAAGAGAATTTCCTGTTACCTGCTCGCTGAAGTAAAAAAGTTGAACAAAAGAAGTTGTGTCTCTTTCATTGCGTACCGACAGCGGTAGTCCCTCCTACACGACTGTCGGGACCCCAACCATCGTGAGAATGAAGGGGCCACAGTGCTGGTTTAACCCTGCGCCCCCTTCTCAGTTACTTATACCCTGCACAGAGGATCTCCCAGTCACTGGTTGTGCAGAGAAGAATAGATGCAGATAGATATGTCTTTTGGGTTGTGTGAATGTTCAATGTCCTTTAACATTTTGATAATAAATTTTATTCCAAACCATCTGAGCGCAGCCTATTACAGCTACAGGTCTGTACTCATAGCAGCCAAAAGGGCACCAAAAAATGTTGTGCCATTTGGTTAATTAGAGCACTGGAAGAATACACCAGACTCATAGGGGGAGATTTATTAAGACTGGTGTTTCATACCCCCGTCAACATCTTAATAAATGCGTTGTATCTTTCGACTGGCCGTGCACGATAATTGTGGCCCAATGACTGCAGCCGTGCACCATCCTAAAATAGAGGTATACGTGTCACTCCTCTTCTCCCCTCTGTGTCCACTCAGGCTTCCTAAGGCCCTAGTCACACGGAGGATTTTGCAGGCAAAAAAAAACGCACTCAAAATTAGTTCAGGAACTTTGAGGCAGATGTTGACCTGCCTGCAATTTCTTGCCGCGTTTTTTGCAGCGTTTTTCACCTCCGCGGCCATTGAGGAACGCGGACAAGAAACGCAGCGAAAAACGCTTTTTCTGCCTCCCATTCATTTCAATGGGAGGTCAGAGGCGGAACCGCGGCAAGAAAGAACATTCCGCTTTTTTTTCCCACGAGCGTTTCGGAAGGTTTCGGCCATTTTTTTGGCTCTCTTTCCAACGCAGTTTTCGCATCAAAATCAGCACCAAAAAACTCAGTGTGAACTGGGCCTAAGCATGCCGTGGCTCATACAAGGCAGTGATGCCGAGCAGTGTCAGTCCCTCATAGTCAATGCAGTACTCAATGTCCCCAGTTCAGCATCACATACAACAACCTGAAGCTGCTCGGCGTCAGTACGTTCTATGAGCCGCAGCATGCTACCCGAGGATAAAAGAGGAGGAATGAGATGAGCATACTTTTTTTTTTTTTTTTTAAATGTCCAATGGGGATGGGGGATAATCTGATGGGGAGCTAGTTAGTCTAGGGGGCAAGGTTCGGTGCCCAACACGGGCCTCTACCTTTCTCCCCCCAACAGAGTAAAAGCTATACCAGCTTGGAGCTGGTGTAAATCTCCGCTAGAATTTACGCCATTTTTCTGGCGTAGGTTATAATAAATTTGACAGGCTACTGCGCCCCTTGTGGTTAGCCATGCCTCTTTTGCCCAGAGTGGGGAGGTCGGCGCACAATTTAGCCCTTTTTTGCAACATTTTTACTCCAGAAAACTGAAAGGTTGGTAAATTCCCCCCCATAATTATAAGTCCAGCGTATTCATGAGGGGAATGCTCTCCCGCCTCTTTCCGCCTTCCCCGGCCTTAAGGCCGGTGGTTGACAGGCTGCTGTGTATACATGTATTTCCAGCAGCCTATCAGTAACCGCAAAGATGGGCGTCAAGAGGTGGGGGAGAGCGCTTTTCTCATAAATACGTCACTCTTACGCCACATGTACACGACCGTGTGTGCCGTCTGAGTCCCACCAGTGATTTGAGGAAAGATAGGACATGTTCTATTTTTCCTCGGATCGGAGACTCGGACCATTTTTCACGGACCCGATTCACCCGCTAAAGTGAATGGGTCCGTGAAGACTATCGGGTGCCACTCCGATGCTGTCAAAAACAGCCTGAGTGGCACATGGGTCGTGTGCAAGAGACCTTAACTATGAGCCCGGTGTATTCCTTCAGCGCTCCTATTAGCCAAACGGCACCAGCATATTGCCCATACTGAGCCCAAAGCAGGTTTGGGTTTTTTCTTCAAATCATTATAGGAATCAGAAATTCCAGTCACTAGTGTGCAGATATGTGGGGTGCAAAATACCTCCTATTGGTGGAAAAGAGGGATTCAGTATTCTCTACACAAAAATAAGATGTAAAAGCTGAAGCACTTCTCCACTTAGATACTGAGAGGAAACCCTTAAAGGGACTAAACGAGACGGTATGTCAACCCTTGAACATCTTCTGACATGGCAATAGGACATGTCAGAGGTTCTTGGTGACTTGTCTACTGATTACTAGACCGATGATGTCACTGGTGAGCACCCTCTACCTCTGTCATCCATTGGCTTTCTTGAGGGAAAACACCATTACAATCCGATTGATTTCAACTGGAAATGCCATCAACTTCACTCAGATACATTATATGGAGAAAAGTATGTGCCCCCTCTTAATCATTGAATTCCGGTGTTGCCTTCAGTCCCATCCCCCCCGGTGTATAACATCCGGCACTCGCCCTGCAGTCACTTTACAGACATCAGATATAGAACGGGTCGTAGTAAAGAGATCTGTGTAGTGACGCTTCTCTATATGATGTGTTCTGTGGAGTGACGCTTCTCTATGTGACATGTTCTGTGGAGTGACGCTTCGCTATGTGACGTGTTCTGTGGAGTGACGCTTCTCTATATGACATGTTCTGTGGAGTGACGCTTCTCTATGTGACGTGTTCTGTGGAGTGACGCTTCTCTATATGACATGTTCTGTGGAGTGACGCTTCTCTATGTGACGTGTTCTGTGGAGTGACGCTTCTCTATATGACGTGTTCTGTGGAGTGACGCTTCTCTATGTGACGTGTTCTGTGGAGTGACGCTTCTCTATATGACGTGTTCTGTGAAGTGACGCTTCTCTATGTGACGTGTTCTGTGGAGTGACGCTTCTCTATGTGACGTGTTCTGTGGAGTGACACTTCTCTATGTGACGTGTTCTGCGGAGTGACGCTTCTCTCTGTGACATGTTCTGTGGAGTGACGCTTCTCTATGTGACATGTTCTGTGGAGTGACGCTTCTCTATATGACGTGTTCTGTGGAGTGACGCTTCTCTATGTGACGTGTTCTGTGGAGTGACGCTTCTCTATGTGACATGTTCTGTGGAGTGACGCTTCGCTATGTGACGTGTTCTGTGGAGTGACGCTTCTCTATATGACATGTTCTGTGGAGTGACGCTTCTCTATGTGACGTGTTCTGTGGAGTGACGCTTCTCTATATGACATGTTCTGTGGAGTGACGCTTCTCTATGTGACGTGTTCTGTGGAGTGACGCTTCTCTATATGACGTGTTCTGTGGAGTGACACTTCTCTATGTGACGTGTTCTGTGGAGTGACGCTTCTCTATATGACGTGTTCTGTGGAGTGACGCTTCTCTATATGACGTGTTCTGTGGAGTGACGCTTCTCTATGTGACGTGTTCTGTGGAGTGACGCTTCTCTATGTGACGTGTTCTGTGGAGTGACGCTTCTCTATGTGACGTGTTCTGTGGAGTGACGCTTCTCTATGTGACGTGTTCTGTGGTGTGACGCTTCTCTATATGAAGTGTTCTGTGTAGTGACGCTTCTCTATGTGACATGTTCTGTGGAGTGACGCTTCTCTATATGACGTGTTCTGTGGAGTGACGCTTCTCTATATGACGTGTTCTGTGGAGTGACGCTTCTCTATGTGACGTGTTCTGTGGAGTGACGCTTCTCTATGTGACGTGTTCTGTGGAGTGACGCTTCTCTATATGACGTGTTCTGTGGAGTGACGCTTCTCTATGTGACGTGTTCTGTGGAGTGACGCTTCTCTATGTGACGTGTTCTGTGGAGTGACGCTTCTCTATGTGACGTGTTCTGTGGAGTGACGCTTCTCTATGTGACGTGTTCTGTGGAGTGACGCTTCTCTATGTGACGTGTTCTGTGGAGTGACGCTTCTCTATGTGACGTGTTCTGTGGTGTGACGCTTCTCTATATGAAGTGTTCTGTGTAGTGACGCTTCTCTATATGACATGTTCTGTGGAGTGACGCTTCTCTATATGACGTGTTCTGTGGAGTGACGCTTCTCTATATGACGTGTTCTGTGGAGTGACGCTTCTCTATATGACGTGTTCTGTGGAGTGACGCTTCTCTATATGACGTGTTCTGTGGAGTGACGCTTCTCTATATGACGTGTTCTGTGTAGTGACGCTTCTCTATCTGACGTGTTCTGTGGAGTGACGCTTCTCTATGTGACGTGTTCTGTGGAGTGACGCTTCTCTATGTGACATGTTCTGTGGAGTGACGCTTCTCTATATGACATGTTCTGTGGAGTGACGCTTCTCTATATGACGTGTTCTGTGGAGTGACGCTTCTCTATATGACGTGTTCTGTGGAGTGACGCTTCTCTATGTGACGTGTTCTGTGGAGTGACGCTTCTCTATGTGACGTGTTCTGTGGAGTGACGCTTCTCTATGTGACGTGTTCTGTGGAGTGACGCTTCTCTATGTGACGTGTTCTGTGGAGTGACGCTTCTCTATGTGACGTGTTCTGTGGAGTGACGCTTCTCTATGTGACGTGTTCTGTGGAGTGACGCTTCTCTATGTGACGTGTTCTGTGGAGTGACGCTTCTCTATGTGACGTGTTCTGTGGTGTGACGCTTCTCTATATGAAGTGTTCTGTGTAGTGACGCTTCTCTATATGACATGTTCTGTGGAGTGACGCTTCTCTATATGACGTGTTCTGTGGAGTGACGCTTCTCTATATGACGTGTTCTGTGGAGTGACGCTTCTCTATATGACGTGTTCTGTGGAGTGACGCTTCTCTATATGACGTGTTCTGTGGAGTGACGCTTCTCTATATGATGTGTTCTGTGTAGTGACGCTTCTCTATCTGACGTGTTCTGTGGAGTGACGCTTCTCTATGTGACGTGTTCTGTGGAGTGACGCTTCTCTATGTGACGTGTTCTGTGGAGTGACGCTTCTCTATATGATGTGTTCTGTGGAGTGACGCTTCTCTATATGATGTGTTCTGTGGAGTGACGCTTCTCTATGACGTGTTCTGTGGAGTGACGCTTCTCTATGTGTCGTGTTTTGTGGAGTGACGCTTCTCTATATGACGTGTTCTGTGGAGTGACGCTTCTCTATATGGCGTGTTCTGTGGGGTGACGCTTCTCTATCTGACGTGTTCTGTGGAGTGACGCTTCTCTATCTGACGTGTTCTGTGGAGTGACGCTTCTCTATCTGGCGTGTTCTGTATAGTGACGCTTCTTTATCTGGCGTGTTCTGTGGAGTGACGCTTCTCTATATGACGTGTTCTGTGTAGTGACGCTTCTCTATGTGACATGTTCTGTGGAGTGACGCTTCTCTATATGACGTGTTCTGTGGAGTGACGCTTCTCTATGTGACGTGTTCTGTGGAGTGACGCTTCTCTATGTGACGTGTTCTGTGGAGTGACGCTTCTCTATGTGACGTGTTCTGTGGAGTGACGCTTCTCTATATGACGTGTTCTGTGGAGTGACGCTTCTCTATGTGACGTGTTCTGTGGAGTGACGCTTCTCTATGTGACGTGTTCTGTGGAGTGACGCTTCTCTATGTGACGTGTTCTGTGGAGTGACGCTTCTCTATGTGACGTGTTCTGTGGAGTGACGCTTCTCTATGTGACGTGTTCTGTGGAGTGACGCTTCTCTATGTGACGTGTTCTGTGGTGTGACGCTTCTCTATATGAAGTGTTCTGTGTAGTGACGCTTCTCTATATGACATGTTCTGTGGAGTGACGCTTCTCTATATGACGTGTTCTGTGGAGTGACGCTTCTCTATGTGACGTGTTCTGTGGAGTGACGCTTCTCTATGTGACGTGTTCTGTGGAGTGACGCTTCTCTATCTGGCGTGTTCTGTGGAGTGACGCTTCTCTATCTGGCGTGTTCTGTATAGTGACGCTTCTTTATCTGGCGTGTTCTGTGGAGTGACGCTTCTCTATATGACGTGTTCTGTGGAGTGACGCTTCTCTATATGACGTGTTCTGTGGAGTGACGCTTCTCTATATGACGTGTTCTGTGGAGTGACGCTTCTCTATGTGACGTGTTCTGTGGAGTGAGGCTTCTCTATGTGGCGTGTTCTGTGGAGTGACGCTTCTCTATGTGACGTGTTCTGTGGAGTGACGCTTCTCTATATGACGTGTTTTGTGGAGTGACGCTTCTCTATATGACGTGTTCTGTGGAGTGACGCTTCTCTATATGACGTGTTCTGTGGAATGACGCTTCTCTATGTGACGTGTTCTGTGGAGTGACGCTTCTCTATGTGACGTGTTCTGTGGAGTGACGCTTCTCTATATGACGTATTCTGTGGAGTGACGCTTCTCTATCTGACGTGTTCTGTGGAGTGACGCTTCTCTATATGATGTGTTCTGTGGAGTGACGCTTCTCTATATGACGTGTTCTGTGGAGTGACGCTTCTCTATCTGACGTGTTCTGTGGAGTGACGCTTCTCTATGTGACGTGTTCTGTGGAGTGACGCTTCTCTATCTCACATGTTCTGAGGAGGCGACACTTCTCTATGGCGTGTTCTGTGGAGTGACGCTTCTCTATCTGACGGTCTGACGGACGTGTCTGGGTTTGGTGAATGCCAGGAGAACGTTACCTATCTGACTGCATTGTGCCAGCTGTAAAGTTTGGTGGAGAAGGGGTAATACTATGGGGGTGTTATTCAGGGATCGGCCCCTTAGTTCCAGTGAAGGGTTAATTATTCAGCATGCGAGACATTTTGGACAATTGTAGCTTCCAACTATGTGGGAACAATTTGGGGTTCGGTCTTTTCTGTTCCTCATGTCTCCTCTAGTGCTCAAGGTCCATAAAGACATGGCTTGTTGATTGGTTGGTTGGTTGGTTGGTTGGTTGGTTGGTTGGTCGGTCGGTTGGTTGGTTGGTCGGTTGGTTGGCTGGTTGGTTGGCTAGTTGGTTGGTTGGCTGGTTGGTTGGTCGGTTGGTTGGTTGGGGGAGTTTGGGGTGGAAGAAATTGACTGGCCACACAGAGTCCTGACCTCAACCCCATCTAACACCTTTGGGTTGAACTAGAATGGGGATTAAGAGCCCTGCCCCCTCCCCAACATTAGTGTCTGACCTCACAAATGATCTTCTGGATGAATGGGCAAAAATTCCCCCAGACACCCCAAAATTTTCTAGAAAGTCCCCAGAAGAGGGGAAGATGTTTTACTGCAAAGGCCGGACCAACTCCATATTCATGTCTATGTGTAATGGCAGGAAGGAGGTGAAGGGAAAGCGAGCCCTAATCTACCCACAGCCCTGTCACTGCCTACTTGCAACGACCCGCCCTAGGCGACGGGGTACAACTGGGCGGCGGTCCCTACGCTGTCTAAGTGCACGGGAGAACAAACAGGGAACACGCAAGGGAAGGGGCAGTAGCCCACGGAACGCCGCGAGGAAACGGAGCGGTGAACGAATAGTCAGGACCAGGATGAAGTGGAGTATACCAACGTCAGCACGGAGAAGGAAGCAAGCCAGGGGAAAAGCGAAGCAGGTAAAGCGGAACTGCAGCAAGGCAGAAGCACGGCAGAAGCAGGCTGGAGCAAGCAGCAGTCGGGCCAGGAATTCAGAAGAATTACAAGCACTGAGGAAGAGAACACGGCAGGTAATAAAGGACAGGGGGCGGAGCTAACTCCGACTGACCAGGCCGCGATAGGCTCTCCCACTCCTGAGCCTGCCACCCAGGTTGGTGGGAGACGGTGTCAGTCTAACAGGTCTGGCCTCAGGTGTGGATTGATTAATCCCAGGAGTATACCTAGACGTAGTACCTGGCAGATCCCTAACAGTACTCCCCCTTTTATGAGGGGCCACCGGACCCTTACTAAGAGGACCCGGTTTAGTAGGGAAGAGAAGGTGGAACCTCCTGATCAATACCCCAGCGTGAACATCACGGGCAGGTACCCAAGTCCTCTCCTCCGGCCCGTATCCTCTCCAATGGACCAGGTACTGGAGGGAGCCCTTGACCATCCTACTGTCCATAATCTTGGCCACCTCGAATTCCACCCACTCAGGGGTGAGAACGGGAACAGGAGGTTTCCTCGAGGGGGACCAGGACGGGGAGCAGCGTTTGAGGAGGGAGGCATGGAAGACGTCATGTATGCGAAAGGATGGGGGCAGCTCCAGACGGAAGGATACAGGGTTGAGGACTTCAATGATCTTATAAGGTCCAATAAATCGGGGAGCAAACTTCCTGGACGGGACCTTAAGGCGCAAGTTCCTGGACGACAACCAGACCAAATCCCCGACGACAAACCGGGGGTTAGCAGAACGTCTACTATCAGCCTGAATCTTTTGTGCGCTCTGGGACGCCTCTAGGTTCTTCTGAACCTGGGCCCAGACTGTGCACAGTTCCCGATGAACATCCTCTACCTCAGGATTATTGGAACAACCAGGGGAAACGGAGGAGAACCTTGGGTTAAACCCGAAATTACAGAAAAACGGGGAGACCCCTGACGAGTTACTGACCCGGTTATTCAGGGAAAATTCAGCAAGGGGAAGGAATGAGACCCAATCGAATTGACAGTCAGAGATGAAACACCTTAAATATTGTTCCAGGGATTGGTTAGTCCTTTCCGTTTGGCCATTAGTTTCGGGATGGAAGGCGGAGGAGAAGGACAGATCAATCTCCAACTTTTTACAAAAAGCTCTCCAAAATAAGGAAACAAATTGTACCCCTCTGTCAGAAACGATATTGACTGGGGCCCCATGGAGACGCAGGATGTGTTTCACAAACAAAGAAGCTAACGTCTTGGCGTTAGGTAGCTTCTTAAGGGGCACAAAGTGGCACATCTTGCTGAAGCGGTCTACTACCACCCACACCACCGACTTGCCCTGAGATGGGGGCAAATCGGTGATAAAATCCATGGAGATATGGGTCCAAGGTCTCTGGGGAATGGGCAAGGAACGTAGTAGGCCCGCAGGTCGGGACCTAGGGGTTTTGGACCTAGCGCAAACCTCACAAGCAGCGACGTAAGCCCTAACGTCTTTAGGCAACCCAGGCCACCAATAGTTTCTGGTAATGAGGTGTTTGGTGCCCAAGATGCCAGGATGACCAGATAGAGCGGAGTCATGGTTTTCCCTGAGTACCCTTAGCCGGTATTGCAGGGGAACAAACAGTTTATCCCCAGGGACGTTCCCGGGAGTTGAACCCTGATCAGCCGCAATATCAGAAGCTAAATCAGAATCCGTGGCAGAAACGATTATACCAGGGGGTAAAATACAAGCAGGATCCTTCTCGGAAGGAGGATTGGCCATGAAACTACGTGACAGAGCATCAGCCTTAATATTCTTGGACCCAGCCCTATAGTTAACCAAGAAATTAAATCTGGTAAAGAATAGTGCCCACCGAGCTTGTCTAGGATTAAGACTCCGGGCCGATTCTAGGAAAACCAGATTCTTGTGATCCGTAAGGACCGTTACCTGGTGTCTGGCCCCCTCCAGGAAGTGCCGCCACTCTTCAAAAGCCCATTTAATGGCTAGAAGTTCGTGGTTGCCAATATCATAGTTACTCTCCGTGGGCGAAAACTTCCTAGAGAAGTAAGCACAGGGGCGGAGATGGGTGAGGGAGCTGGTACCCTGGGACAAGACGGCCCCCACTCCCACCTCGGATGCGTCAACCTCCACAATAAATGGCTCCTCTTGGTTGGGCTGAATCAGTACGGGGGCCGAGATAAAGCACTTCTTGAGGGTCTCAAAGGCCTGGACGGCCTCAGGGGGCCAATGGAGGACATCAGCACCCTTGCGAGTAAGGTCCGTAAGAGGCTTAGCGACGACCGAGAAGTTGGCAATTAATCTCCTGTAATAGTTGGCGAACCCTAAAAAACACTGTAACGCCTTAAGGGAGGCAGGTTGGACCCATTCCGCCACAGCCTGAACCTTGGCAGGGTCCATGCGGAATTCATGAGGAGTAAGGATTTGCCCTAAAAATGGTATCTCCTGTACCCCAAAGACACATTTTTCAGTCTTAGTAAACAGATTATTCTCCCGAAGGACCTGGAGCACCTTCCTGACATGCTCCACGTGGGAGGACCAGTCCTTGGAAAACACCAGTATGTCATCAAGGTACACAACAAGAAAATTACCCAGGTAATCTCTCAGGATTTCATTAATAAAATTCTGGAAGACAGCAGGGGCATTACACAACCCAAAGGGCATGACCAGGTATTCGAAATGACCCTCGGGTGTGTTGAACGCCGTTTTCCACTCATCCCCCTCTTTGATGCGGATAAGGTTATATGCCCCCCGTAGATCGAACTTAGAAAACCATTGGGCTCCCTGAACCTCATTAAAAAGATCCGGAATCAAAGGAAGTGGGTACTGGTTCCTTACGGTGACCTTATTCAGGTTACGATAATCAATGCACGGCCTAAGACCACCATCCTTCTTCCCCACGAAGAAGAAGCCAGCACCTACAGGAGAAGTCGAGGGGCGAATGAAACCCTTGGCCAGGCATTCTTGGATATACACCCTCATAGCTTCACGTTCAGGACATGAAAGATTAAATATCCTACCCTTAGGAAGCTTGGCACCAGGCACCAAATCGATGGCGCAATCGTAATCTCTATGGGGGGGCAACACCTCGGAGGCCTCCTTAGAAAACACATCGGCGAAGTCCTGAACAAACTACTCCGGAAGCGTGTTTACCTCCTCCCGGGGAGAAATAGAGTTAACAGAAAGACATGACATAAGACATTCATTACCCCATTTGGTAAGCTCCCCAGTATTCCAATCAAACGTGGGATTATGCAACTGCAACCAGGGAAGACCTAATACCAGATCAGACGATAATCCCTGCATCACCAGTACAGAGCACTGCTCCAAATGCATGGAGCCAACCAGGAGTTCAAAAACAGGAGTATGCTGAGTAAAATAACCATTAGCAAGAGGAGTGGAGTCGATACCCACTACCGGGATAAGATAAGGTAAATCAATAAAAGGCATCTTTAGAGACATAGCAAATTCCACAGACATGATATTAGCAGATGAGCCAGAATCCACGAAAGCACTGCCCGTGGCAGACCGGCCAGCAAACGAGACCTGAAAGGGTAGCAAAATTTTATTGCGTTTCACATTAACGGGAAATACCTGTGCGCCCAAGTGACCTCCCCGATGATCACTTAGGCGCGGAAGTTTTCCGGCTTTTTATTCTTGCGCCTGGGACAGGTGTTCAGTAGATGCTTGTCGTCCCCACAGTAGAAGCAGAGACCATTCATTCTGCGAATCTCCCTACGTTGTCGAGGGGACATGGAGGCCCCGAGTTGCATAGGTACCTCCGAGTCCTCCGTGGAGGGGCGAGGGGACGGGACCTCGGGGGGGATCGCAGAAAAGTCAGAGGGGAGCACATTGAAACGTTCAAGCTGACGTTCCCTGAGACGTCGGTCAAGTCGTACTGCTAGGGCCATAACCTGGTCAAGGGAGTCAGAAGAGGGGTAGCTAACCAGCAGATCCTTCAGGGCGTCAGATAATCCTAACCTAAACTGGCACCTTAGGGCCGGATCGTTCCACCGAGAAGCTACGCACCACTTTCTAAAATCAGAACAGTATTCCTCAACCGGTCTCCTACCCTGACGTAAGGTCACCAGCTGACTCTCGGCTAAAGCAGTCCTGTCAGTCTCGTCGTAAATGAGTCCGAGGGCAGAGAAAAAATGATCAACAGAGGAAAGTTCAGGGGCGTCAGGAGCCAAGGAGAAGGCCCACTCTTGGGGCCCTTCCTGGAGTCGGGATATGATGATACCCACCCGCTGGTTCTCGGAACCTGAGGAGTGGGGTTTTAGGCGGAAATACAGTCTGCAACTCTCCCGGAAGGAGGGAAACGTCTTACGGTCCCCTGAGAACCGGTCAGGTAACTTGAGGTCGGGTTCTAGAGGTGAGGTGAGGGGTACTACTAAGGCAGCGTCACCCTGGTTGACCCTCTGGGCCAGGGCCTGGACCTGTAGGGAGAGGCCCTGCATCTGCTGGGTCAGGGTCTCAAGGGGGTCCATGATAGCGTCAGCGTAGGAGAATGGTAGACTAGGTATGGGCTTGTAATTATGTAATGGCAGGAAGGAGGTGAAGGGAAAGTGAGCCCTAATCTACCCACCGCCCTGTCCCTGCCTACTTGCAACGACCCGCCTTAGGCGACGGGGTACAACTGGGCGGCGGTCCCTACGCTGTCTAAGTGCACGGGAGAACAAACTGGGAACACGCAAGGGAAGGGGCAGTAGCCCACGGAACGCCGCGAGGAAACGGAGCGGTGAACGAATAGTCAGGACCAGGATGAAGTGGAGTATACCAACGTGAGCACGGAGAAGGAAGCAAGCCAGGGGCAAAGCGAAGCAGGTAAAGCGGAACTGCAGCAAGGCAGAAGCACGGCAGAAGCAGGCTGGAGCAAGCAGCAGTTGGGCCAGGAATTCAGAAGAATTACAAGCACTGAGGAAGAGAACACGGCAGGTAATAAAGGACAGGGGGTGGAGCTAACTCCGACTGACCAGGCCGCGATAGGCTCTCCCACTCCTGAGCCTGCCACCCTGGTTGGTGGGAGACGGTGTCAGTCTAACAGGTCTGGCCTCAGGTGTGGATTGATTAATCCCAGGAGTATACCTAGACGTAGTACCTGGCAGATCCCTAACACTATGGATGTAGAGTGGGACGTCCTAAAATCTCCTGTAGGTGAAATGTGGAGGTGTCCCATTACTTTTATCCATATAATGTATGGGAATCTCTGAGTGAAGCAAACAGAAGCCAAAGGGCCCCAGAACTTACACGGGTGCCACAGCCATTTTGATCTATGTATCGTAATAGTCGTGGCCCATGAACCCCCACCAATAATATCCTCTGCTCATATCTCAACGATGTGACCAAACCTTTTAAGATCTTATCACAAGTTCTTATCGAACTTTATCCACAAATAAAAAAAACTTTTTAAAATAATATTTATCCTATTTTATTATTTCTATACTTTTATACTAATTGAATATCCATATCAAACATAATATAAATCTTCTGTATATGAACAAAATAACATTCTACCATCGAAGACCTGAATGTCCTATCTGAAAAATAAAAAATGACATAGAATAAAATATTTACATTGTGCCCAGTGATCACAGACTTTACGCCGAGTACAAAGTAACTGCGATTTACATAAATTCATGGAAATCCAGATATTTGGCTTTCATGTTCGAGAATATCATTGTGGTAACCTTTAATATTGTTGTTTCCATTTTAATATCTTTCATCATTTCGGTTTTACATTATTTTTCATGAAAGGAAAGCGAAAGAAAGCCTGAAGCGCTGCAAATTGCTCTCTAAATATTGAAAAAGAATGAAAAGATATTCCCATTAGTCAAGAGTAAAAAAAAAAAAAAATTGAAATTGATTGTAGCCCGGTTAAAATGCAAAAATAGCGATGGAATAAATTCATATTTTATACCTTATGTTGCAAATATTGGACTATACGCCATACCTTCTAGAATACTGTACCGTGATAATGTAAGAATAAAAAATGAAATCGAAATTTTTGCACCAGAATAAAATCCTATATATTAAAAAAAAAATTTAAATTGACCTTAAAAAAAAAAAAAGTCAATTCAAACGTAACATCCTCGTAATGTTTCTTCTTTGCCTCTTTTGCAACGTGTACTTATTTTTCAGTTCACTTTTACTCAGGAAAAACATATCTCTTCACTACGCGCAGGCGATCTGCTGTTGACAGATCTTGTTATAGCTTTTCTTCTAACTATGGTTATTGTGTGTATATCTAGGACAGCTGTCATTAGGACAATCCCTGTCCATGTAACCTATAAGGGAATATGTAGTTCAGTAAGGCCTTATTCACACGAACGTGTTAAACGTCCGTGTGGCGGCCGTTGAAACAACGGCCGTCACAATTATATATTTTTTTCTAATCATTGTAATGCTTCTGTCTTGTTGTGTTATTGTACCCTGACTATGGTTTTCACCATTTTATATATTTAAATCATCTTTACGCATTATTGTTTATATCCTGATGTTTGTTCACAATATTTTGCGCATGCGCGTTAAAAGTCTGTTTATTGCGCCTGCGCTTTTAAATACAATTAATTGCGACTGCGCAAAAAAAATATATTATTTGAGCCTTTTACATTCCGCTTCACTTCTGCCTTACACCTGGGTTCGAGGCATCCTATTGGTCTAAAGCCTCCTCAATGCCCGCCCTGTTCTTTCTTTCATTACGCCTCAATGCGAGCACTATTTTATTTTCATTAATGTTGTCCCTCAGTGCCCGCGTGTCCCGCTAAGTGATAATGTCACTGAGGAATAACGTGCGGGCACTGAGGGATAACATGAACTAAAATAAAATAGTTCTCGCATTGAGGCGTAATCAAAGAAAGAACAGGGCGGGCATTGAGGAAGCTTTAGACCAATAGGATGCCTCGAACCCAGTTGTGTGGCCGAAGTCGAGCGGAATCAAAATAGCTAAAATAATATTAATATTATACTAATATAATTAATAGTTTTTAGAAGCACAATGAACTTACTGTTAATGTGCATGCGCAATAAAATTGCTTTCAATGCGCATGCGAAAAATATTGTAGGTTACTGCGCATGCGTGAAAAATATAAATAGTTCGGAACGCGCAGGTGCAAGGGGTAGAAGACATCATTCGGAAGAGAAGAAGCAAGAAGACCGGAAGGGAAGCTCGTCCGGAAGTCAAGATTGAAGAAGACCGAACGAGACATCAGTCGAAAGAGAAAAGTTCAGACGGTGGCGGAGTCACGTGACACTAAACGCAATTAGAAGACATCTGCAACTTTGAAATGGTAAGTATATTTAAATAATACTTTAATAAATATTTCATTAGTATTGCTTGATAGTTTTTCAGAGGTGGACAACCTCTTTAATTTATGAGCAATTAAATGTATGATATGTAGTCTTTGGAGGGGCCGAAACTCGTGAACTATGCACCAAAAAGTAAGCGAAGAAATACAAACACGGGATATTGTTTTATTCTATAAGGTAATATGGACGTCCCCATTCAGGACCTCCCTATATTATTCAGAGTGTATGACTGCTTTGGCTTCTTGATCTAGTGGACTCCGTGTGACCATGTATTACATGGTCACCCACTCATTTTCAGGTTCTAAGGCTGTCATTTTTTTTTTTTTTTGCCATGTTCTCTAAATAATTTACTTATTTTTTTCCATGATATTAGTTGAATTCTTTTTTTTGGGATGGGTTTTGGTGTCATTTTGGAAAAATGTTAAAAATAGCAAAACAAGTTTTTCACTTTTTTTTCATCTTTTAATTTATTTGGAGCTACTCAACTCTGGACTCATATAGCATCATAATATGGTCATGTGCATGAGGTCTAAGCACGACCGTGCAGTAAATACTGCTCGGACGTGCCACAGAGTGTCCTCCGCATTTGTGGACTGTGCTGACAGCAATAAGTATAGGACCACGGTCCATAATTTGTGAAACATTGGATATGTCCTATTTTTTGCGGCTCATTTCTATGGCCCAGACAGACACCCGTAAATATACAGAAAGGTGTTCATGGCCGATAGAAATGAATGTGCCAGTATTTTATTTCACAAATACGGAACCGCAATTGCGGATAAAAATTACGGTTGTGTGCATGAAGCCTTAGGCCCCATACACACGGCCCAAAAAATCGGCTATTGCAAACGGACACCTTCACATATGTCTACGGGAGGGTGTCCGTGCCGTAGAAACCTGCCGAAAAATGTCCTATTTTTTTTATTTTACGGAGCGTGCTCCTATACTTTATAATGGGAGCACGGCCCGTAAAAATGTCCGGCTGTCCGCGGCCGTCGGCCGGCCGTGCCCGTAATTACGAGTCGTAAAAACGGGCACGGTCCTGTGCATTCTGCTTTATAGTGAGATATTCGGTCTTTCCATCAGCATTACGGAGCTGATGTGGGTTTGCTAAGACGCAACGGCCCAAGCCCTGTCGGGCAATTGGTGATCATGTGATGAACCACTACTGTATTATGTACACAGATCTTTGTTAACAAGGTCCATCAAATTAATTTAGTCTTAGCAAGTAGTGAAAGTGCGAGAAATGGAAAAATTATTCCGGAGGAAGTCCGGTCCCGTTCTTGGTCTTCATTTTCTGAAATTTGCATAATTTGACCAAAAATTAGGGTTTTTTTGCCAAAGAAAGGTGCGGTAATCTTTAATTGTATGATAATGTATCTTTACAGCTCTCAAAAAAAGTAATGGTGGAGAATGCGGGCGCAACAAGATCATTTGGAGCCATGTATTAAAGCAAAAACAATCTGAACATGAAAGGGTTTTAGTAAAAATGTGAGGACACTGGTAATGAAAATGTGATTGAAATAAGTAACTTTCTTTCCATCTCCATTCCGAATCTGATTCAAATCAACCTGTGTTATGAATCTAGGAGATAATGTCATCATTCTAATAATCTAAGCCTGCGAATACTTAGAACAGAAATTATTACAATTATCAATATAATTTATTCCAAGAACAGAAATATGAAGTAGACACTTGAAAATACCACGCCAATTGTGCCGAGGACCTGATTACATTTGGCTCTGAGTGTTTTTGCCCAATGCGTTCTATTACATATGGATGAGCTCCTTATAACTCTTTTTCATCAGTCTCCGCTTGATAGATAATTAGGTAATGGAAATCCGTCCATTTGTATATATTGGAGTTAGATACAAGGCATTGTACAGCACAAGACAAAAGAAACACATTGCAGATTTTCATTCGAGCTCCGGAAAATTACATTTACAATTTTTTATTTTTTTTTATAGTAAATTAATAAAAAATAAATAAAAATAACCTTAAAAACAAACGTACAGTAGTAAAGCAAAAGTTTCTTTATTATATTTTCACCTATTTAATCGAATTGGGCTTTCAATTTGTGACAACTGATATGTCGCTGGATTCAGATATTTCAAAATTTCTGTAAGGGATAAAATATTCGACAAGGTAAGTATCATTCTGATCCTTAGAGATATTTACAATACATGGTTCTTTAACCCCTTAATGCCACGTGCCTTATATGTGCTGCAAGGAGAAGCAGTATTTAAAGCGACCCTCTAGTCCCCTCCTAAGAAGTGACGATACATTGGAAATGTATTATCAATGTACCTGCTGCTCCACTTCTGCATGATTCCGTCCCTTGTTTCCGCTTTTCAAGACGGCCACCGCAGTATTAGACTTTGCTATGAAGCGCTTCTTCGGAAGTCGGAGATAGGCCCCCTACACAGCCCTGCGATGGACGAGCTCTGATGACATCAGCGCTGATAGACACAGTACTGACAGTGATGTCATCAGCGCAAGTCCACCAGAGGGCAGTAGAGGGAATGGGGGCACATCTCAGATTTTAGAAAAAGCTCCCCATAGCAAAGCACGAAACGGCAGCAGCCATCTTGGAGAGTGGAAAATGTTGGGCTGGAACGGAGGCCAAATCTTTCAGGAGCAGGACAGCAGCTAAGTTGACTATAAATTTCCAGTCCACCAAGAAACCCCCCAGCTACTCACGGCTATCATGTTTATACCGAATGTGGATTGGAAAAATAGTACAGTTAGACGGAGATATCTTTTTTTTTTACTTTCGACTGACTAGCCCTTCAGTACCTAGGGCAGCTATATAGTCAACCTCATTTGGAGATGACTTTTGAGACAATCACTTGTCACTTGGGTCTATTTCTACATGTTCTGCATAGGGTGGACCCTCAGAATACTTTCCCCTGGTGGACCTAAGGAGCATATACCTTTAATTTCGTGGAAGTGGAATCGGCACTACTGTTTTGCCCTTATCTGTATGACTTTAAATGGTCCAAGAAGGACCAGCCGGACCCTCGACTAGGAGAAACGGAAATTTTTACAATGTTTTTGATCTTTTTGTTGTATTTTCCTTCTGCGGATGGTTGTCCTATTGTTTTGTATGCAGCATACATTCACAGACACTTCAAGCAGCGCCGATTTCTTTACCTAAGTAATATTAACTTTTCAATGAAGTATTATGTTCCCGGAGAAACGTGAGCGGCATAAGAAATCACCTCCTTCTCATAAGATCCCTGGTAATATTATATCTCCATTATAATTCTGCCGGTGTTTGCGTTTAGCAGATGGGAGCAGCGGGAGAAGCCTCTTGAACATTTCTGCGTGGTTCAAAGAGAAGCACCTTCCAGCCACCTGAGCAATGATTATTCATGCATTCATATAAACTGCGCCTCTTTGGGGTCTACTGCCGAGAACGGCTGGTGTGAATGTGTTTACTCGAATGTGTTCGGAATAACAATCCAGTTGACATATCTGACATGCTACATATTATATAGAGTCGCCTCGAAAACAAGTTGAGTTTCAGCACTTGAGATACAGAATTTGAAGGACACTTCCAAGTGAGTTGTGGATATTCCTGAATACAAGAAGCATCCTGGTATATTATAGGCCTCACGCACATGGCTAGATTAAGGTTCGAAGTTCTACGGAGCCGTAATATGGCACCCATAGCCGAAAAGGTCTCCGTGTGCCAACGTACAGCCTCTGTGCCATGACCATGTGGCCTGAGGGGCAACTTATTTCATTTGCAAGTTCCCAAGGTTAGAGACCAAGATGCTTCTGGCCCAAAATAAAAAAACTTCAATAAATAAATTTTCCCCCATTAAACTCCATAGGGAACTGGTTGCAAAAATTAGAGGGGGCTTTATGACCAGCACAACTCCTGGTAACAGCAGCTGGATCCATAATGGCCTTGGGTTCGCCGGGGCGAATGTATATTACAAAGGAGTTGTCCAGTTTGTTCAACCCCTTCATTAACCTGAACAGAGAGCCACTGGCAAGCACAGTTCTGACTCTGGAGGTGGTCCATCGCTTTTAACCCCGTCCCGTCGTAAACAACTTTCAGATTTTAATTTTCGTTTTTTCCTCCCCACCTTCCAAAAACCATAAAATTTTTATTTTTCCGTCGATATAGTCCTATAAAGGGCTTGATTTTTGCGGGACGTGTTGTAGTTTTTTGTAGCGCCATTTATTTTGCCATATAATGTACTAGGAAACAAGACAAAATTATTTGTGGGGTAGAAAATGAAAAAAACAGCGATTCCTCCATTGTTTTTTGCGCTTCGTTTTTACGGAATTCACTGTGCAATTAAAACAACATGTTAACTTTATTCTGTGGGTCAATACGATTACGGCGATAGCAAATATATATAGTTTTTTCTGCATTTTACAAGTAAAAACCTAAGTATTAAAAACTATTTCTTTTGTGTCGCCAAATTCTGAGAGCCATAACTTTTTTATTTTTCCGTTGATTAAGTGGTATGCGGGCTTATGTTTTGCGGGATAATCTGTAGTTTTTAACGATACCATTTTGGGGTACATGCGATGGTTTGTTCACTTTTTATTTCTTTTTTGCGGGAGATGAGGTGACAAAAAAATAGAGATTCTGGCATTTCTGGCGTTCACCGTGCGGATCAAATAATGATATATTGTAATAGTTCAGAGTTTTACGGACGCGGCGATACCAATTATGTTTATTTATTTATTTTACTATGCTGTAGGGGGAAATGGGAAAAGGTTTTTTTTTCAACTTTGAATATTTATTTAATTTTTTACATAAAAAAAACATTTTATTTTACTCATTTTTACTTTTTTTTATTAGTCCCCCTAGGGGACTTCAACCAGCGATCGTTAGATCGCTTGCACGATATACTGCAATACTAATGTATTGCAGTATATTGTGATTCTGACAGGCACCTATTAAGCCCTGCCGGAGGCCTGGCTTAACCCGTTAGTGACCGCTAATACGCCTTTTCACGTCAGTCACTAATGGGCTTTATTCTGATGCCATAGACTTTTTACGGCACTGCATCAGAATAAATAAACAGAGCAGGGAGCTGTCAAATCTCCCTGCTCTCCGCTGCTAGAGGCAGCTAAGGGCTGGGGGCGTCCCTGCTCTGCCGTGTCAGATCTAAATCAGTATCGTTCTCACCCGTTTAACCCCTCAGATGCGGTGCTCAATAGCGAGCGCCGCATCTGAGGGGTTTTGGAGAGAGGGAGGGAGCTCCCTCTCATCCCACCGACACCTGGCGATAAGATCGCCGAGTGTCAGTGTCTCCGATGGCAGCCGGGGGCCTAATAAAGGCCCCCAGGTCTGCCTGGAGCGAATGCCTGATAGTATTACAGTGTATTATAATAGCGATCGGCGGATCGTACAGTGAAGTCCCCTAGTGGGACTAGTAAAAAAGTAAAACATTTTTAATAAAGTTAATAAGGAAAAAATGTGAAAAAGAATTGAAAGACCCACTTTTTCCTCTTACAAACTGCTTTACTATTAAAAAACCATATAAAGTAAAAAAAAGTTACACCTATTTGGTATCGCCGCGTCCGTAACGATGCCGACTATAAAGCTATTACATTATTTAACCCGCACGGCGAACGCCGTAAAAAAATAAATAAAAAACTATGGAAAAATTGCTGTTTTCTGTAAATCCAAACTTAAAAAAAATGTGATCAAAAGTGATCAAAAAGTCGCATCTACTCCAAAATGGTACCAATAAAACCTACAAGTCGTCCCGCAAAAAAAAAGCCCTCATACAACTGCAGCAGCGGAACAGTAAAAAATTATGGCTCTTCAAATATGGAGACACAAAAACAAATAATTTTGAAAAAAAAGCGTTTATACTGTGTAAAATTAGTAAAACATACAAAAACTATACAAATTTGGTATTGTTGCAATCGTAACAACCCGCTGAATAAAGTTATTGTATTATTTATACCACACAGTAAACGGCGTAGATTTAAGACGCAAAAAAGAGTGGCAAAATTTCTGGGTTTTTTCTATTCCCCCCCCCCTAAAAATAGTTAATAAAAGTTAATCAATAAATAATATGCACCTCAAAATGGCGCGATTAAAAAATACAACTTGTCCTGCAAAAAACAAGACCTTATACAGCTATGTCGACGCAAAAATAAAAGAGTTAGGCTGGGTTCACACGGCCAAATTTCAGACGTATACGAGGCGTATTATGCCTTGTTTTACGTCTGAAAATAGGGCTACAATACGTCGGCAAACATCTGCCCATTCATTTGAATGGGTTTGCCGACGTATTGTGCAGACGACCTGTTATTTACGAGTCGTCGTTTGACAGCTGTCAAACGACGACCCGTAAATTTACTGCCTCGGCAAAGAAGTGCAGGACACTTCTTTGCCACGTAATTTGAGCCGTTCTTCATTGAAATCAATGAAGCACGGCTCAAGGTTTACGAGCGTCTCAGACGCCTCGTAAATTACGAGGAGGAGCTTTTACGTGTGAAACGAGGCAGCTGTTAACAGTCTGTCTTTTCACACGTAACTGCCTCTCAGCGTGTGAACATACCCTTATAGCTCTTGGAATGCGACGATGGAAAAACGTAAAAAATAGCCTGGTCATTAAAGGGATCCTGTCATCAACATCTTACCTGTCAAACTCGCCTGACCCCTCAATGGCCGCAGCTGTCCAGAGTTCGTTCCTGGTCTCTTCTTTCCTGAAGTCCTCCTCTGTCTGTAAATATCGTCGTTTAAACTCTTCCCGCCTTTTATGGTAATTATTTTTCCCTCTGGGATGCAGCTTCTTAACCCCGCCCACCGCCGTCACCTGTCCGGCCCTGATTGGCTAAGAAGCTGTCAATCAAAAAGAAGGAGGTGGAGTCCACTCTGAGATGCTGGAGGAATGAAAATCTGACTCTTTTCAGATGAAGATTTGACTCTTTTCTGCTCATTTGCATACGGTGTGGGACCAGTGAAAAACGGAATACTAAAGGTACAGAGCTTACTTAGAACATATTTATAGCTTAGATGACAATGATTTTTCACCCACTTTCACCAGGTATTGCTGGCTTTATAGCTAAAATGCTGGTGAGAGGTTCCCTTTAAGGTCTAAAATAGGCTGGTCATTAAGGGGTTAATAGGAGAACAAAGATGGCGGACCTGGGGGCCTTCATTAGTCCCCCAGGCAGCCATAGCAACCATCGCCACCCCGCGATTGCATTACAGGGGGCGCGATGAGCTGCTAGAGGGGGTCGCCCTCGTCTTTCAAACGATTTAAATGCCGCAGTCGCTATTGACCGCGGCATTTAACCAGTTAAACGAGCGCGATCCCCCTCGTTACTATGAAGTGTCGGCTGTAACATACAGCCGACACCCGCATCGTATGGAGCGGATTCACTCCGTGAGCCCGTTCCATACTTCCCCTACCTCGCTATGACATATGGATATGCTACATGTCGGGAAGGGGTTAATGGGCACTGCGCTTCCATTTGAAACAACTGAAAGGGGTATTCCTTCACAACCTGTCAATTTATATATCAATGTTTCATTTGTTAAGGATCGGCCTATTTTAGGTATTAAAGAGGCTCTGTCACCAGATTTTGCAGCCCCTATCTGCTATTGCAGCAGATCGGCGCTGCAATGTAGATTACAGTAACGTTTTTACTTTTAAAAAACGAGCATTTTTGGCCAAGTTATGACCATTTTTGTAGTTATGCAAATGAGGCTTGCAAAAGTCCAAGTGGGTGTGTTTAAAAGTAAAAGTCCAACTGGGTGTGTATTATGTGCGTACATCGGGGCGTTTTTTTAATACTTTTACTAGCTGGGCTTTCTGATGAGAAGTATCATCCACTTCTCTTCACAACGCCCAGCTTCTGGCAGTGCAGATCTGTGACGTCACTCACAGGTCCTGCATCGTGTCGGCACCAGAGGCTACAGTTGATTCTGCAGCAGCATCAGCGTTTGCAGGTAAGTAGCTACATCGACTTACCTGCAAACGCCGATGCTGCTGCAGAATCATCTGTAGCCTCTGGTGCCGATGTGTCCTCGCTCGTCTGACACGATGCAGGACCTGTGAGTGACGTCACAGCGTGATCTGGCAGAAGCTGGGCGTTGTGAAGAGAAGTGGATGATACTTCTCGTCAGAACGCCCAGCTAGTAAAAGTATTAAAAACACCCCGATGTACGCACATAATACACGCCCACTTGGACTTTTACTTTAAACACGCCCACTTGGACTTTTGCAAGCCTCATTTGCATAACTACAAAAATGGTCATAACTTGGCCAAAAATGCTCGTTTTTTAAAAATAAAAACGTTACTGTAATCTACATTGCAGCGCCGATCTGCTGCAATAGCAGATAGGGGCTGCAAAATCTGGTGACAGAGCCTCTTTAAAGGGGTTGTCCACTTTGAGCAATCACTACTTATTAGAAGGTCTCTTTACAGTATGCAGACAGCAAAGTGTCCCCCTGCTGGGACCTCCAGCGATCAGCTGTGATCTGTGGGGAAACCTGGCAGTAAGTGTTCAATTTCCCTGCAGCGCCACCACAGGAGAAATGAAGCATTGCACAGTGTCCATTCATATCAATGTGTTGTCTGTGTAATAAAGGACAAGTCAGATCCTTCAGAAAGAGAGAGAGAGACGATCTATGTAACTGCTCTCCACTCTGAAATGAGGATCCTGAACAGAGGACACCCCCGCTATTAACTCACAATTTCCAAATAGGGTGTATGGAAATGGGTTTTCTAAACTGGACAACCCCTTTTTGTAGTCCCACTAGAGACTGGAAGCTGTGATCCCGGCTGTCAAAACATGCCACGCACCCGCAAATTAACGTGCAGGCAGCTCAGCGTTGCCGACGGGTCTATTTAGACGCACATGTGCTCCCGGGACGCCTTGTAACCCGGTTATGAGTTCTTGAGAACACACCAGCAGCAGGACCCGTCACTTTTACAGTAGGGATGGCAAACTAATATTGCCCCATTTTTAGAGGCTTGGCATGGGGAAGATTTATCCAGAATATAGGATCATAGAATGCTTCACCACCCAAACCCCCATCTTGTAATAAAGTTTAGAATGACTTTATTGGTGCCTAGGAGAAACTATTTGGGGTTGGGAAGTGGCTGACTATAGTGTTCCTCAATAGGACTAGTGACTGGAAGTCCAGAAGTATGTCTGCCCCCATGGTCACTACTTTATGCCACATATCTCCCGTTATGTGACCCTCCAGATACATAAGATACGTACCAAGGGATGGATAGAGTCTATGGATGGATCGTTTAAATAATTGATGAAACGCAAGGCACTAAGATGAACCTTTCCTAACCCCCCCCCCCCCCAGTGTTATGGGGATAAGGGCCGGGCTGTAGAAAAGTCAACAGGGGCAATTGTCCAGGGTCCATATGATACTTAGGGACCAGGGGCGTAGCTAAAGGCTCATGGGCCCGGGTGCAAGAATTCAGCTTGGGCCCCCCTACCCCTCCCCAGCACCACCATCATCAGCAGACCCCCGCGCGCTCCTATGCCCAGACGCCTTGCCCAACAGCCCCCATAGTATAATGCCCCCACACAGTTAATGCTCCCACAGCTGCCCCCACACAGTATAATGCCCCCCCATAACAGCCCTATACCGTATAATGCTCCCCATATCAGCCCCCCATACAGTATACTGCCCCCCCCACAATATCAGCCCCCCCCATACAGTATAATGCCCCCATATGTGCATAATTACTTACCTATCCCCGTTCCCACGTCAGGTGGAGGATCCTTCGCCTCCTCCGGTGTGTGGTATGAGTGACTCAGCGCAGGCAGGGGCGATGATGTCGCTACATCCCGCCTGCCTGCGTCGAGCCGCTCAGGGCACAGGGAATGCTAGATCATGGAGATGTCAGCTCCTTGCTCCAGCATTGATTGGAACCGGGACCTCGGTGAGTGACTCACGAACCCCCAGGGGGACGTGACCCACAGTGTAGGGATGTCCCGATACCAAAATTTGGACTTCGATACCGATACTTCGTTTACTTTGCCAACAGTAATAAAAAAAAAAAAGTTATTTCGTTTTCTAATGTTAGGCACGAGGTGCGATGATGAATTTTGAATGTCTCACATTAATAGTAATTAACCCCATCATGTTTCTCAGTCATAATGGGTTAATGTGTAAGGTACATGATGGGGTTAATTACTATTAATGTGAGGCACATGGAGGTTAAATTCATCATCGCACCTCGCGTTTCACAATTAGGCCCCATGCACACGACCGTAGATAACCTCCGTTTTTGCGGACCGCAATTGCGGTCTGCAAAAATGGACCCATTCACTTTCATTGAGCGCGGACACATTTCCGTAGCGCTACGCATGGGTGACCGTGCCGTTGAAATGTTCAGAAAATTATGGAACATGTCCGACCATTTGCATTTTGCGGCCCGTGCTCCCATACTTTGTACGGGCGCATGGCCCGAAAATGCGGGTGGCAGTCGGTGGCCGGCCGTGCCCGCAATCGCATGCCGTGATTGCGGGCACGGTCGTGTGAATGGGGCCTAAGTGATAGAAAGCAATTTTTTTTTTTTTTTTTTTTACAGAGTACACATAAATGATGCAAAAAAATAGTTGTGCAGGTTATTACGGCCGCGCCAATACCGATTATGTGTATGTTTTATGTATTGAGACTTATTTTAATGTTTATTGTAAAAAAGGTGTATGTGTAATTTTTTTTATTTAACATTACTTTGTTTTTACTTTATTTTTAAACTTCAATGTACTGGCCTATAGCTATAAGCCAGTACATTAGCCTGTGTATGTATAGTACACAGGCAGTTGTTAGGACATACCTCAGTATGCCCTAACAACAGGAAATATGGTAAGACAGCCCTGGGGTCAGTCAATAGACCCTGGGCTGTCTGCCCATATATGGTATGTCCCTCAATCGCGTCACAGGAATTCCCCGTGACGCGATCCAGGGGCATCCCCCTTCTCACTTTCCCCTGAATGCTGCAGTCAGCTGTGATCGCAGCATCCAGGAGAATAGCGGCAGAGATGAGAGGTTTCTCTGATCTCCGCCGTTATAGAGCGGGGCTGCGGCTGTGTAATACAGCCATTGCCCCGCTCCTGACAACAAGTGCACGCGCGGTAAGCATGAGGTGATGCGGCTGGCGCTTTCACTAATGAGCGGCGGTGCAGGCACTGAAGACAGAACATGGGGGTGTTTTGTAGCGCGCCCGCCATGTTCTGTCTTCAGTGCCGCAGATCATTAGTGCAGCGCCGGCCGCATCACATAATCCTGACGGCGCGCACATGTCAGGACTCAGGAGCGGGGCAGTGACTGTATTACACAGCCGCAGCCCCGCTCTCATAGTCATGTGTACTATACTGTATTGTGCAGTTTGCGGTGCAGGAGGGGGGGGGGGGGCTGTGATTTAACCCCCCCCCCCCTCTCCACCGCAAACAACACAATACATTACAAGGCATCACAACACAATACATTACATTTTTACAATACATAACATTACATTACAATACATAACATTACACTGCAGCTTACCTGGAGTCCTCCGCACCCACTCTTCTGCTCCGTCTGGAAGCCGTGTCACGTGACAACACGGTCACATGGTACACTATGGTACACATGGTACACCATGTGACCGTAGCCAGGAAGTGCCGGCTTCACGGCACAGAAGATTGTTAGGAAACATGCTGTATGGCAACGGGGGCCCGTGGGCCCCCCAGGCTTAGGGGCCCGGTCGCAACTGCGACCGCTGCGACCCCTATAGCTACGCCACTGTTAGGGACCTTTACCTCCCAGAAAGATTACCGGGACGTCCTTATCTACTTATGATCAAAAAATAAACTTGGCTTCCTCCAACAACAGGGGACCATTGGGTTACCCCGCCCTATACGCATCAGATTCTGTTGTCATGAGCGCCACCTACCGACAATAATCTGATGTTTATGTCCAGTGAGATTTAGTCAAACATTAAATGACACTGATTCTGGGAGGGGGTCCACATCTCGATATAGTCACTGGTTCTTCCCTAGAGTTTGTGCATATTACTATAACGGCTGACCAAGACCAATCGGCACAAACAACAGGCTGGTTGTATGAAGCCTCCTGTTCATATTTCGATCTTTAGGATCAGAAAATGGAGCAGCTGTTATATGACAGCTGTTCTTATGCCTTATAGATAAGGATAGTGTAATGGCCGGAAGGAGGTGAAGGGAAAGTGAGCCCTAATCTACCCACCGCCCTGTCCCTGCCTACTTGCAACGACTCGCCCTAGGCGACGAGGTACAACTGGGCGGCGGTCCCTACGCTGTCTAAGTGCACAGGAAAACAAACAGGGAACATGCAAGGGAAGGGGCAGTAGCCACGGAACGCCACGAGGAAACGGAGCGGCGAACGGACAGTCAGGACCAGGACGAAGTGAGTACACCCAAGCGGGCAAGGAGACAGAAGCAAGCCAGGGGCAAAGCAAAGCAGGTCAAGCAGAACTGCAGCAAGGCAGAAGCACGGCAGAAGCAGGCTGGAGCAAGCAGCAGTGGGGCCAGGAATCCAAAAGAATTACAAGCACTGAGGGAGAGAACAGGGCAGGTAATAAAGGACAGGGGGCGGAGCTAACTCCGACAGACCAGGCCGCGATAGGCTCTCCCACTCCTGAGCCTGCCACCCTGGTTGGTGGGAGATGGTGTCAGTCGAACAGGTCTGGCCTCAGGTGTGGATTGATTAATCCCAGGAGTATACCTAGATGAAGTACCTGGCAGATCCCTAACAGATAGATGTTCCCTTCCTTTCAATCACGAGTACTCCACCAGCCTATACTGTGCTAATGTAATGACAACTTTCTCGCTAGAAGTGGGAGACAACCGCACCTGTAGATGTAGTAGGGCAACAAAGCTCATGTTAATGTAGCAGAGCTGAATATGTCATTGGCACAATGAAGGTTTTTATTTTTTTCCATAGATGAAGTAAAGCTTTTGAGTTGTCACCAGGGATGTAGCTATATGGGGTGCTGAGGTAGCAATTGCATCCAGGCCCTGGTGCTTAAAGGGGCCAAATGCCCCTCTGCCACATAGAAAGACACCAGTATAATAAATGAGACATGGTAAGGGGGTTTTGCATTGGGATCCAGGAGCTTCAAGTTACGATTTTGGTTACCACAGTCCACAAAGGAAACACATGACAAATTCAACACTGCTAGATATAAAGGCGGCAGTCATTCTTTTTCTATCTGGGCCCATCCCTATTTTATTGGGACTTTTTTTCTTTTTGTATAAATGATTTCTGGCTACAATAAACTCGTGATATCACATTACATTACCGGCCTGCGTTCTTTCAAGATAATTAGTTTTGAATGAATCGACATTTTCCAAGAACATTTTTATCTTTTCTGTTAATTTCTCTAACAAATCCATGACATTAATTTAGAAAGAGAGAATGTTTTTGCTATTAAATCATAACTCTGTTAACTTAATGGGATTTAAGACGAAAGATTTACAAAAGTAAATGACTGATGAATGTAATCTCTCTTTTTTATGGTTTTCCAGCTTCTGGTATAAGGAAGTCCCGAATCTAAATCATCGTATTTGTAGCAACATTTTTAAAGGGGTTGTCCTGTTTTTTTTTTTCTTCCAAAAACAGCTCCACACCTGTCCACAGGTTGTGTGTGGTATTGTGGCTAAGCCCCATTCAGGTCAGTGAAGCTGAGCTGTAATACCAGACACAACCCATGGACAGGTGTGGCGCTCTTTTTGGAAGAAGGCAGCCATGTTTTTCTAAAACTGGACATCCCCTTTATTGTTTGTTCGAAAAGTACTAAGACGGACTAATTATATCATTGCAGATTAACCCGTTAGTGACCGCCCATTAGTGTTTTTACGGCGGCCACTAACGGGCTTTATTCCGATGCAATTGCTGATTTTAAGGAATAAATAAACGGCAACATGAGCAGTTAATGCTCGAACGGGCAAGATCGAAATAAATATCGATGTCGCCCATTTAACCCAAAAGATGCGCCGCTCAATAGCAAGCGCCGCATCTGAATGGTTTTGGAGGGAGGGGGGGACTCCCTCTCTCACCCCACCGGTGTCTTCTATGGCAGTCGGGGGCCTGAAAAGGGCCCCCAGTTCTGCCTCTAGTTATTGCCAGAGGCATGGCCTAGCAGATGCCTGTCAGTTTTACACGGACAGGCAGTAACACACTGCAATACAGAAGTATTGCAGTGTATTATAAAAGCATCGATCGGATGATCATACAGTAAAGTTTCCTAGTGGGACTAGTAAAAAAGTTGAATTTTTTTTTTAATAGAGGTAATAATAAATAAATAAATAAAAATCCAATGTGAAAAAAAAAAAAAAACGCACTTTTTTCCCTTACAAAATGCTTTATTATTATTATTATTATTATTATTATTATTAATAAAACAAAAAAGTCAAAAAGTTACACATATTTGGTATTACCACGTCCGTAACGACCCCAACTATATAAAGTTATTACATTATTTAACCCGCTAGGCGAATGCCATATAAAATAAAATACAATGCAAAAATTGCTGTTTTCTATGAATCCTGCCTAAAGAAAAAATGTGATAAAAAGTGATCAAAAAGTCGTATGCAGTGGCGTAACTACCGGCGTAGCAGCCGTAGCGGCTGCTATGGGGCCCGCGGCATGAGGGGGCCCGTGTCGCCCGCCGGCACGGGCCCCCACCATGGCCGGAGGCTCCGCTAGCAGCCGCTATGGCTGCTACAGCGGGACGCCACTGAACACTACGGCAGAGCAGGGATGTATCTCCCCGCTCTGCCATTAAACAAAAGACATGTATCCCCTCTCCACAGGATATACACAGGACAGGGGATACATGTGTGATGGAGCGCCGGTCGTGCTTGTGCGCATGCGTGACCAGCGCTCCTTTCATTTCTATTGAGCTGCGCAGACGCCGGAAGTCAGAGGTTAGTCATGGAAAAGTTCAGGGGACTTTCAGTCCCCCGTTCTCCCTATCGCTGCCAGCGATCACACATGTATCCCCTATCCTGTGGAGATCCTGTAGAGAGGGGATACATGTCTTTTGTAGGACACACTGTAGGTCAGATTTTTTTGGGGGGTTGGGGCTGCATGGCGTTACCTACAGGGGGGCTGTATAGCGTTACCTACAGGGGGGGCTGTATGGCGCTATCTACAGAGGGGGCTGTATGGCGTTACCTACAGGGGGGCTGTATAGCGTTACCTACAGGGGGGCTGTATAGCGTTACCTACAGGGGGGCTGTATGGCGTTCCCTACAGGGGGGCTGTATGGCGTTCCCTACAGGGGGGCTGTATGGCGCTATCTACAGAGGGGGCTGTATGGCGTTACCTACAGGGGGGCTGTATAGCGTTACCTACAGGGGGGGCTGTATGGCGCTATCTACAGAGGGGGCTGTATGGCGTTACCTACAGGGGGGCTGTATAGCGTTACCTACAGGGGGGGCTGTATAGCGTTACCTACAGGGGGGGCTGTATAGCGTTACCTACAGGGGGGCTGTATAGCGTTACCTACAGGGGGGGCTGTATGGCGTTCCCTACAGGGGGGGCTGTATGGCGTTACCTACAGGGGGGGCTGTATGGCGTTAGCACCATACAGCCCCCTCTGTAGATAACGGCATACAGAGTCCCCCCTGTAGATAACGCTATACAGCCCCCCTGTAGGTAACGCTATACAGCCCCCCTGTAGGTAACGCTATACAGCCCCCCCTGTAGGTAACGCTATACAGCCCCCCCTGTAGGTAACGCTATACAGCCCCCCTGTAGATAACGGCATACAGAGTCCCCCCTGTAGATAACGGCATACAGAGTCCCCCCTGTAGATAACGCTATACAGCCCCCCCTGTAGGTAACACCATACAGCCCCCTCTGTAGATATCTATGTATGGCGTTATCTACAGGGGGGACTCTGTATGGCGTTATCTACAGGGGGGCTGTATGGCGTTATCTACAGGGGGGGCTGTAAAAAAGGCACTATCTACAAGGGGGGGGGGTTGTGTGACACCCAGGGGAGGGGGGGCCCCAGTCAAAAGTTTGCTATGGGGCCCAGTCTTTCCTAGTTACGCCCCTGGTCGTATGTACTCTGAAATGATACCAATAAAAACTACAAGTCATCCCGCAAAAAAAAAAAAGCTCTCGTACAGCTGCATAGACAGAAAAAAGTTATGGCTCTTGAAATATGGAGAATTTTATCATGTTACACTATGTGTAGGGGATTTGGAATTTTTTATTCAAAAAAGTGCCCCGACCATTAAAAGATTTCTGGACTTATTTATTAAATCAAACAATATTACAGTTAGACTTTCCTGCTCGGGGCCACCGCTACCCCCTGCACCATCCTAAAAAATATAATAATATTTTATAATAATATAATTACATTAAATGATAACTATTAAAGCACCATAGACCTCCAGGGATATTGATAAAAACCCATAATAACAAAAACAACCCATAATCGTCATGTATATCAATATTAATCCCTTCCTTCACCTTAGACCCCAACGGAGATATTATGTATTAATCGCTAAGCTATTCCAGACCACAGTAGTAGGACAGGAATAATATCACTAACCACTAAACCTCCCCATGTAAGGCTGGGTTCACACGACCTATTTTCAGGCATAATGGAGGTGTTTTACGCCTCGAATTACGTCTGAAAAAACGCCTCCAATACGTCGGCAAACATCTGCCCATTACTTTCAATGGGTCTTACGACGTACTGTGCTGACGACCTGTCATTTTACGCGTCGCTGTCAAAAGACGGCGCGTAAAATAACAGCCTCGTCAAAGAAGTGCAGAACACTTCTTGGGACGTAATTGGAGCAGTTTTTCATTGACTTCAATGAAGAACAGCTCCAAATTACGTCCGTAAAAGACATGGCGAAAAACGCCAGTACATGCAATTACGTCTGAAATTCAGGAGCTGTTTTCTCCTGAAAACAGCTCCGTAATTTCAGACGTAAATGCAGTTATTGTGTGCACATACCCTAAAGTGTACAATATCATTTATGTAAAAAGTTGGTAAAATCCATATAATCGGGGGGCCTTTGGTTGTCTCCGTTGTGGTCACCAACACACTTGGAAACCCCCCTTTAAGAATCCTGCGTTTGCCTCTGCCGGGAGCTGAGTTGCGGGGGAGAAAGCAAAAGGAGTTGAGCAAAGAGGTGCCAATTGATTGACCACCATCGATCATGGCTTCTTAGGGCATGTTCACACAGCCCTCAAAAAAACCGATGTGTAGCTGTGTCAAATACGCTAGGGTTTGTTGTGAAGCGCTTTTTAAAATGCGTTGACGCGTTTTTCACATGTTTTTTTACAAGCTTTTTGCGTGTTTTTTGGCGCACAATTAGGACTCCCATTGACTATGGCAAAATTTAGTGCATTTTTGGCACGTATTACGCGTCAAATAATTGCTTCATTTTTAAACTACATGTTTTTTAAGTACGCTTGCTTAATAAAAAAGCTTTGAATGTATTAACTGTGCGCTTTCCATTGATTTGAATGGGGCGCTTAATCAAGCGTATTTCGGCCCATAAACATGCCAAAATGCACGTCAAATACACGCCGTGTGAACAGGGCCTTATGATGGGAATATACTGTACCTTTAAAGATGTGTACCATATTTAGTAGTTTCCCTGTGCACCAGTCATAATATAATATATGGAAGAGAAATCTGTCTAAAATAACTTGCAAGATGTAGAAAATCCATCAAGCCACATGTGCCATTTTGATATATTTGCACAATTTGAGCCATTTTTGTTGACTTCAAAAATCATGCATAACGATATCTTCACAAAAGTGAAGGACTGACCCACTAGAGTCCTGGAGGATCCTCCAGTGGGCCCAGGCCCTATCACAAAAATGGACCTTAAAGGTCCAGCAGAAGACAGCCCCATTTGGAGCTCTTTGAATCAATCACTTGATACTGGGGTGGATTTCTTATTACTTGATTCACAAATAACCTATTAGACCTTATGAACGATCTGTCCTGTGTGAACAATGAAAACAATAATGGTTATGGTGCAAGTAAAGTGGACTGTGTATGTGCTGTGTAGATAGGGGGTGAGTCCTCAGAGTCATCTCCTCTGGTGACCCAAGGAACCACAGTCCATCTCTCCACTGTCACCACTGGCGTAGCTATAGGGGTCGCAGCGGTCGCAATTGCGACCGGGCCCCGAAGCCAGGGGGGCCCACGGCCCCCCGCACCACATCAATAAAAAGTTACTATAGTAACTCGGGCCGCTGGCCCCTGTTACTATAGTAACATACTTTACTTACCTTCCTGCTTCCGGATCGCAGCGGAGGTCCTGACGTCAAGCGCTGTGCGCAGCGCATGACGTCACAGCGCTATGCGCCGCGCACAGCATCGAGACGACAGAACTCCCGCCGCGGCCGAAGAGGAAGGTAAGATAGCCCTGACTGGCGGGGTCCGACTCCCGGGACCCGCCAATCAGCTGTTTTTGAAGGGGCCGCAACACTCGTACGAGAGCTGCTCCCCTTCATTCCTGTCACTTCATTCCGGCACACTGTGAATCGGTGTCGGCGATTCACAGTGTGAGCGAGTAGTGAAATGAAGGGGAAGCAGCTCTTGTACGAGTGCTGCGGCCCCTTCAAAACAGCTGATTGGCGGGTCCCGAGAGACACATCAGCTATTGATGGCCTATCCTGAGGATAGGCCATCAATGTTTAGGGACTGTACAACCCCTAAGCCTATGATGTAGCAGGCTTAGGGGGCCCATGAGACAGGATCACAGATTGTGTGATCCTGTCTGCTGGGCCCTGTATCTAAGCCAATCACATGGTAGGCTTAGATACATGGCCCATGTGTGATCCTGTCTGATGGGCCCTGTATCTAAGCCTACCACACTGTAGGTTTAGATACAGGGTCCAGCACACAGTAATCTTATACTGTATAAGATTACTGTCTGCTGGACCCTGTATCTAAGCCTACGTTGTGGTAGGCTTAGATACAGGGTCCCACAGACAGTATCACACATGGGCCCTGTATCTAAGCCTAACACATGTGTTACTAATCATTTTTTGTGTGTTTTCTTACAGGTTCGGTCGTTGGACTACGGTGGATTCCAGGACTACTTCGATAACAGCTTTTTTTTTATTATCAATAAAATGGTTAATGAGGGCTGTGTGGGTTTTTTTTTATTTCAATAAAATATTTTTTCTATGTCTTTGTGTTTTTTTTTAACTATATTACTACCGCCTTAGTAATGGCCGCCGGCTGATTGACAGCATCCATTGCTAAGGCGGGGCTTAGTGTTAGCCGGTGCAGAGGCGAACACTAACCCCCTTTATTACCCCGGGACCCACCGCCACCAGGGGTGCTGGGAAGAGCCGGGTACGATCCAGTACCTGACCATCTGTAGTGACAGTCAGCCACTGGGGTGGCCGCAGGCTGGTATTATCAGGAGGGGAAAGGCCAAAAACAGAGGCCCTTCCCACCCTGGTGATGCTAGGCTGCTGCTGCTTTATTGTATCTGGCTGGTTATGAAAAAGGGGGGGGGACCCCACGTCATTTAAAAAAAAAAAATAATAATAATTGGAAAGAACGATGTGGGGTCCCCCCCAATTTTCATAACCAGCCAGATACAACACAGCAGCAGCAGGCAGCATTACAAAGGTGGGAAGGGCCACTGTTTTTGGCCTTCCCCAGCCTAATACTACCAGCCTGCGGCCACCCCGGTGCCTGCCCGTCACTACAGATGGTCGGGTACTGGTTCGTACCTGGCTCTTCCCAGTACTCCTGGTGGCGGTGGGTACCGGGGTAATAATGGGGGTTAGTGTTGGCCTCTGCACCGGCTAACATTAAGCCCCGCCTTAGTAATGGAGGTTGTCAATCAGCCGGCGGCCATTACTAAGGCGGTGATAATAAAGTTTAAAAAAGTAAAAGCACATAGAAAAAATATTTTATTGAAATAAAAAAACACAACCCTCATTAACCATTTTATTGAGAATAAAAAAAACGCCGTCATTGAAGTCCTCGAATCCGAAGTCCAACAACCGAACCTGTAAAAAAAACACAAACACACAAAAATGATCAGTAACACATAAAGAAGTAAAATTATTATTCTTACCTATCCTGGGTCCAGTGCTGGAGACGCAATGTCAGCGAGCTGGGCCCTGTATCTAATCTGATCATGTGTGATACTGTCTGCTGGGCCCTATATCTAATCCTATCATGTGTGATACTGTCTGCTGGGCCCTGTATCTAATCGTATCTTGTGTGATACTGTCTGCTGGGCCCTATATCTAATCCGATCATGTGTGATACTGTCTGCTGAGCCACTGTATCTAATCCTATCATGTGTGATACTGCCTTCTGAGCCACTGTATCTAATCCTATCGTGTGGTACTGTCTGCTGAGCCACTGTATCTAATCCTATCATGTGTGGTACTGTCTTCTGAGCCACTGTATCTAATCCTATCCATAGTTTGTAGGGTCGTAGTGCTATAGATATGCTATGCTGTCTCATATACACACTTTTTTTTGGGCGGACACATATGTATTGGGGCTATTTCCCTGACATTTTAAGCCCTGAGGGTATGTTCGCACGGCAGCGTCTGTTACGGCTGAAATTACGGTGCTGTATTCAGAAGAAAACAGCACCGTAATTTCAGCCGTAATGGCATGTGCAGGCGTCTTTCGCTGCGTCCATTACGGACGTAATTAGAGCTGTTTTTCTAAGGAGTCCATGGAAAACGGCTCCATTTACGTCTGAAGAAGTGACAGGTACTTCTTTGATGCGGGCGTCTTTTTTACGCGCCACCTTTTGACAGCGGCGCGTAAAAAAAAAATGACTGTCGGCACAGAACATCGTAAAACCCATTCAAATGAATGGGCAGATGTTTGCCAACGCTTTTGAGCCGCATTTTCGGACGTAATTCAATGCTAAAACGCCTGAATTACGTCCGTAAATAGGGTGTGTGAACCCAGCCTTAGTGACGCCCCGGCTGCTAGTGCTGCATTGTTGGGTCACATAGGAGACCCAGCGATGCAGCTGAAAGCTGCGGACCGTCGGCCATGAGAAGTTTGCGGGGGAGGGGGGGGCCCAGTAAGAATTTTTGCATCGGGGCCCATGAGCCTTTAGCTACGCCCCTGACTGTCACGAAGGGTCTGTGGACCCACTGGGCCGTACCGACTTGGCGGTAGGGCAGCTGGCTAACAGGGTCAATGTCTATAGTTCATATAGGTACCTGTGGCAGCTCGGACAGCAGCAGGGCAGGCACGGCTTGGACTAAGCAGCAGGTAGACATCAGGCGAGGTGAGGCAGGTCAGATGTGGGATTCAGCACGACACGACTTTGGCACAGCACCAGGATAGTATGGAATGCAGGGAACAGGAACAAGAACACACTAGGAGGCCATCACATAGACAAACTTAGGAAACATCAACAACGCTCAGGCAGAGTAGCAGCGGACTGGAGCCCTCTTATAGTCCTGGGTACTCATGGGATCAAGTTCATCAGAAGTCCGGTGCGCGCACGCTCGTGCCCGCCCTTAAAGGGCGACTCGTGGCTGTGGCTGTCAGGAGAAGATTGGAGCTGATGGCCCGCAGCCATGGACATTATAGTATCCCCCCTCTTACGGGGCTCTTCTTGAGCGAGAGAGAAACTAT
Source organism: Rhinoderma darwinii (assembly GCF_050947455.1). Classification (NCBI taxonomy): domain Eukaryota; kingdom Metazoa; phylum Chordata; class Amphibia; order Anura; family Rhinodermatidae; genus Rhinoderma; species Rhinoderma darwinii. The sequence goes on along the minus strand of NC_134691.1, from coordinate 8,646,582 downwards.
TTCAGAAGAGTAGGGGCATTGAGGTTCTCCTCTGGCTCCCATGACCTCTCTTCAGGACCAAACTCCCTCCAATCCACCAAATAAAAAGTTTTTCCTCTCACTTTCTTGGTGTCCAAAATCTCCTTAACCTCAAAGGTGTCCGAAGGGCCGCTGGAGGCAACCGCAGGGCTAGGAGTCTTGGTATAGCGGTTCAGAACCGCCGGTTTCAGGAGAGAGACATCGAAGGAGTTGGGGATCCTGAGGGTAGGAGGCAGCTTGTAGGCGACAGGGTTGATCTGCTGCAGGATCTTGAATGGTTCGAGGAACCTGGGAGCAAATTTGCACGATGGCACCCATAGTCGGATATTCCTAGAAGACAGCCAGACCTCTGTGCCGGGAAGAAACTGAGGAGCTTCTCTTCTCCTTGTGTCCGCCTTCCGTTTCATGCGGTCGACTGCCATTAGGATGGAGGATCGAGTCTGCTGCCAGATCTGCAGGAAGTCTCTAGAAGCGGAGTCAGCCGCTGGTACCTTGGAAGTATCGGGCACCGGGAGAGGAATTTGTGGGTGCTGGCCGTAGACAATGAAGAACGGTGTATTCCTCTTAGACTCGCTGGTGTGATTATTGTAGGAGAATTCAGCCCATGGGAGCAACTGCACCCAGTCATCATGCTGTTTAGAGATGAAGTGGCGTAGGTAGTTCTCCAGGATCTGATTGATCCTCTTGACCTGACCATTGGACTGAGGATGGTAGGCTGAGGAAAAGTCCAACTTCACACCAAGAAGTCCGCAGAGGGCTCCCCAGAACTTCGAGGTAAACTGAACCCCCGATCAGACACAATATGCTGCGGCAAGCCGTGCAGGTGGAAGATGTGTTGTATGAACAGCTTGGCCAGATGAGGAGCAGAAGGAAGACTGGTCAGAGGAACGAAGTGGACCATCTTCGAAAATTGGTCCACCACCACCCAGACAGCGCTGCATCCAGCAGAGAGAGGCAGGTCCGCAATAAAGTCCATAGCCATATGCTGCCAGGGAGCATTGGGCACAGGCTATGGCTGGAAAAGTCCAGCAGGTCTGAAGTGTGCGGCCTTGTTGGCTGCACATACAGAACATGAAGAAACGAAGTCCATAATGTCCTTGGGCAGCGTAGGCCACCAGAAATGATGAGCAATCAGATCCCGGATCTTATGGACCCCCGCGTGATTGCCAGGCTAGAGGTGTGTCCCCAGCGGAGGATTCTTCAATGATCAGCAAGACGCACAAAAGTCCTCCCTGGAGGGATGTGCCCAACTTGCAGGGGGTTGACAGAGACAATGCAAGACGGATCAATGATATTCTATGGAATTTCCATGGTGTCTTCCATCTCGAAAGACCTGGACAAGGCATCGGCCCTCACATTCTTGTCGGCCGGGCGATAATGGCGCTCAAACTGGAAACTGGTAAAGAACAGTGATCACCTGGCCTGACGAGGATTCAGCCGTTGGGCCGTCTGGAGATAGGTCAGATTCTTGTGGGCTGTAAAAATTAGGATCGGATGAGCTGCACCCTCTAGTAGATGTCTCCACCCTTCCAGAGCCAATTTGATGGCCAGTAACTCAAAATCCCCAATCAAGTAGTTGCGTTCTGCGGAAGAGAAGAGCTTAGAGAAATATACACATACCCTTGACTTGCCCTTGGGACCTCTCTGGAACAGGAGTGCACCAGCACCGACAGAGGATGTGTCCACCTCCAACGAGAACTGCAGAGAGACATCCGGATGATGGAGGATAGAGACTGACGTGAAGGCACTCTTCAGGCTATTGAATGCGGACTCTGCCTCAGGAGTCCACACCTTGGCGTTCATACCCTTCTTAGTGAGGTTAGAGATGGGAGAAGTCAGTGAGGAGAAGTTTGGAATAAATTGCCTGTAAAAATTGGTGAATCCCAAAAAGCGCTGTATGGCCCTCAAGCCTTGAGGGCGTGGCCAATCCAGGACAGACTTTACCTTCTCCGGATCCATCTCGAGACCTCGATTCGAGACGATGTAACCCAGGAAGGGTAGAGCATCTCTGTCAAACACGCACTTCTCCAACTTGGCGTACAGACGATTCTCCCTTAACCGTAGCAGACTTGACGGACATGTCTCTGATGCGTCATAGGATCTGGAGAAAAAATCAAGATGTCATCAAGGTAGACTACTACACAAACATAGAGGAGGTCATGGGAAATGTCATTAACAAACTCCTGGAAGACCGCGGGAGCATTACACAGGCCGAAGGGCATTACTAGATACTCATAGTGTCCATCATGGGTGTTAAATGCAGTCTTCTATTCATCACCCTGGCAAATCCGGACTTGTAAGCCCCACGCAGGTCTAGTTTAGAAAAAATCTTGGCACCACGTATACGATCAAACAGTTCACAGATCAGTGGCAACGGATATTTATTCTTCACCGTGATCTGGATGAGCCCTTTGTAGTCGATACAAAGACGATGAGAGCCATCTTTCTTTTTGACAAAGAAGAACTCGGCTCCTGCCGGGGAGGAAGACTTTCGAATGAAGCCCCTCTCCAAGTTCTCTTTCATATAGGCGGACATGGACAGAGTCTCTGGCAAGGAGAGAGGATATACCCTACCACGGGGAAGGGGTACACCAAGAATCAGTTCAATAGGTCAGTCATACGCCCGATGTGGAGGCAATGTCTTGGCCTATCTCTTGCTGAAGACGTTCGAAAATGCAGCATAATGACTCGGCAATCCTGCCAATGACCAAGGCAGAGAAGGCTGAACCGAACAAAGCTGCACCAGGCAACGGCTTTGACACTCAGGGCCCCAGTGTAGAACCTCTCCAGATTCCAGTCCAGGACTGGGGCATGCAGTCGGAGCCAAGGCAGGCCCAGCAGCACGGGGTTAACAGCTTTGGATAGGACATAGAACGACAAAAGTTCGGAGTGAAGAGCCCCTACTTGGAGCCTCAGCTGCTTGGTCACAGCTATAACTGGGTCTGGCAGAGGTAGTCCATTTACTGAAGCAACTGTCATGGTGGGGTGGTGGGTAATTGAATAAGGTCCACCTGGTCTCTACAGATGAAATTAGCAGCGGATCCAGAGTCCAGACACGCAGAGACATGATCCGTATATCAATCCGGGCAGACAGGAGGTGGAAGTCATCCAGAGTAGACGGCAGATCCCGGGCGGCAAGTTCGCCTTTAATTCTGGAAGATAGTCCATGTCAGAATGCAGCCTCTAGAGCCTCATTGTTCCATAAGAGCTCTCCCGCCAGGGTGCGGAAGTGGATGGCGTACTCACTCACTGAGGTGTCTCCTTGGCGCAGGTTAATCAAAGAGGCCGCTGCAGATGAGACCCGTCCAGGCTCCTCAAACACCATACGAAAAGTCCGGAGGAACGCTTGGAAGTCACGGGTCTCTGGTCCTTGTCTCTCCCAGATAGGGTTCGCCCATGCAAGAGCCTTGCCAGTGAGGAGAGATATGATGAAAGCGACCCTTGTGCCATCAGACGAAAATGTCCTATTATACAGGCTGAAGTGGATCTGGCACTGATTCAGAAATCCACGACAGGTACTTGCTTCTCCATCATAGCGGTCAGGAAGTGGCAAAGAAACACGCGGGTCAACACTGCCAAGAGGTGTAGTCTGAGGATCAACACTGCCAAGAGGTGTAGTAGGAGGAACGGCAGCTTGTGCCTCCTGCCGACGTACAAGAATGTTCAACCCCTGGAGGAGTTGATCCTGTCGAGACCGGAGGTCTAGCATATCTGCCCGCATTTCTTGAGACGTCGTCATAGTCTTGAATCGACCAGCGGGGTCCATGGCCTGAGCGTACTGTCACGAAGGGTCTGTGGACCCACTGGGCCGTACCGTCTTGGCGGGCACAGGTCACAGGTAAATGTCTATAGTTCGTATAGGTACTTGTGGCAGCTCGGACAGCAGCAGGGCAGGCTCGGCTTGGACTAGGCAGCAGGTAGACGTCTGGCGAGGTGAGGCAGATCAGACGTGGGATTCAACACGACACGACTTTGGCACAGCAAAGTACTCGACCAGGATAGTATGGAATGCAGGTAACAGGAACAGGAACACAATAGGAGGCCATCACATAGACAAACTTAGGAAACATCATTAACGCTCAGGCATAGAAGCAGGGGACTGGAGCCCTCTTATAGTCCAGGGTACTCACGGATTCAAGTTCATCAGAAGTCCGTTGCGCACGCTGCCCCTTTAAGAGCGGGCACGAGCGTGCGCGCGCACCCTACGGGATCAGGTTGAGGTGAGTGGATGCGAGCGCTGGCGTCTCCTGAGGAGGAGGCTGGGGCCAGCACTTGCCGACTCGTGGCTGCGGCTGTCAGGAGGAGATTGGAGCTGACCGCTCGCAGCCAAGGACATTACATCCACCCATACTCTTCACTTTCTTTGGGTTTGTCACTTGTTAGTATTTTGCAACTAAAGCTTTGAAGAAGTTTGCCAATTTTAGGACCTTTATTTAAATGACTGGGTGGCGGTGACTGTAAACAACGATTATCAATTATATCTATGGCACTAAAACTCTCAGGTTCCAATACTCAAAAATATTATTTTTAAGGTTTTTCCCATCTAGGACATTTATAGCATATCCTTGTGAAGCGGTCAACACATCCAGGCGGAGAATGTATAGCGAGGTGACCCTGCGGCTCTGTCCATTCACTTCTATTCTTACTCTGCTGTATCTGTTACTACCATAGAACACAATGGAGAGAGCTGCGGGGGTGGCACAAGGGTCAGGGGCCAACTGTTTTCAACATAGGTGCTAGTCCTAGAGCTAGCCTCTGCATCTATCAGACAGTTATAGCATATCCGTGGAGATTCCATAAATGTCTAAGAGGGGAGTAACCCAAGTGTTTTTCCCATTTCAGATATTGATGGGTATCACTAGGATATGCCATCAATGTCCAATTGGTGGGAATTTGACCTCGGTGACCCAGGGCCCATTATCGACAAGATACAATAAAAAGTCTTCCGGACCTAAAGGCGCACTGCATTTTCCTGAAACTGCCTCTTCAATCTATTGATCAGCAGTGGTCACAGCAATCGGATCCTCACAGATCGGACATTGATGACCTTTCCTAGTGAGATTTTTTAGCTTAATAAAATGTGATTCAAGTTCTGCGGTTACCATCAAAGACAACGACAAATCCTTCACAAGCGAATCTCAAAACCATCAGACAATCTGGAAGCTCCGGAGGACGGGACAGAAACGATTGCTAACAATTTACGGTTAGATGAACGCTTAAACAAACATAATAAAGATAGCGGCAATCCTTTTATAATACCGTGTCCCGTGTCTGTGAAATTCTATTAGTCTCTATCTCATCTAGAATCTCCTCTTGACTCACTCTTGTAATTAATTAAATCAATTTTCCATCCAATGCATATCCAGGTCATTACCGAGCCATGAGATCTGTGTCAGACACAGCTCAATCCCCTACATGAAATCTGAATGATTCGCGTTCTTCTTAGCGGCGTTAATATTCTTACCAAGAAACCGACTAATATACAAAGAAATAGATGTCAGCAAACAGGAGATACAAATTCATCAAGTTCTAAAAATATAAAAGGTTTCCGTTTCCATCACCATTGATTTCAATGGTGACTGATCCGGTGCCCATGGTTTGCGTTTGTGTCTCTTGTGCACCGGACCCGTCGTTTTGCCGGAAGCACTATTGCTTCAGGGAAGGGTGGGAACTCAAGACACCCCTATACACTTACATAGTTAGCTGGTCCCTCCAAAATCGGCACATGACAGCGAGCGGCGCATGACAAAGGGATCCAAAGAACATCAAAGAAAAAAATCTGTGTGTCATACAGCGCCCCCTCTGGTCCTGCACTTGGCATCAGACATCATACTAATGATAAAAGAGATGGATTTTAGACTACCTCTAATTAGACAATGTAGCTAAGCTGGAGCCACTGATCATAGGTGTGGCCTATTGAAGCAAAGATGCAGTGTAAAGCATTTTAGAAGAAATGAGTAATAGCAGCCTGAGCCGCTAATGAGACATACGATGTATTTTAGACTACTTCAGACTCCAATAGACAATGCAGCTAAACTGATGGAAATAATAGCTATGCCCTCATGGAGCACAGCTGCAGTATAAAGCATAAAGGAAAAACAAAGCAGCGGTAGTGATTAACATAAATTTGATGAGCTCACAATTGGATATAAAATGTCATATCGTGTTGAATAAAGAATCAGAGTTGGTACAAAAGTAACTTTTTTTATATTCTTCTTTGCTGTTTTTACTAGCGCCCGGCTGAAAACCTTTAATTTTCACGAATCAAAAATCTATTTTCTCCACTTTGATTCTATGTTTTGTTTTGCTTTCCGTAAATGTCACGGTAGAAGAAATTATAGATTTGGATTATTGATAGCTTTCATATTCCCTAAGTCTTTTTGCTTTTCTCTAATAGCTCTGCTGACAGTAAGTGTGAAAAAGATAAACCGCACACATAGAATATGGGGAATTATAATCCTCCGTGGCTGCATCATTGTAAAACCAAACAGCAATTCCGCATTGTTATAGCAAAAAACTCAATAATTCCAAAGTCATTTGTATATTTTTGAGCTTTGCCCCATTATTTCCCTCCTGGGTGATTGAAAAATGAGCTGAATGATGACGTATGGTCACTGCGGAATATGCATATGTACTGATATATGCAGGGGTAGAAAAAACTTGAACCTATCTACGGTAAGTCAGATCACGACTGGGCCGCGGGACTAGCAAAAAGCTCACCTGGCTTGGATACAGCTGACCAGGGGTGTAGCTAAGGGGGAGCTGGCGGGGCATGTGCCCCAGATGCTGTGTACAATTGGGGATGTAGGGTCTAAGAAGACGCAGCATACTTATACTGTATATAGCAGCAGCATAACCTTCGTGGCCAATGTAGACTCCTTTGCTGAGCTCCTCCTGCCTGTTTGACCTCTTCAGCAAGAGACAAGCACTGTCCCCCGTGTTAATATTAGGATGTGGCACTTTGTAATTTCTGCTAAAATGCAGCATTTTTGGGGCGACCTTGCCGCAATTTATGCAACCCTGTGGCGTTGTTTGCATACAGCTGCAACTATTGGGTGTGTGCTGCTGTATGGTGCCATATATAGGAGATGCGGCCATCCACAATTTTTGTACAGGATTCGACATCAAAAATAAACCTCCGTATGAAAAAGGAGGCATATGGATATATAGTAAGGCCCCATGCACCTCTATAGGGGCACTATTACAGCTCCACACTACACAGAGCTGTAATACGACCATGTGCATGAAGCCTAAAGTTTTTAGGTGGAGAGGACCTAAATTAATATTTGCCCCGGGCGGGGTTAAGAGTAGCTATAGCTCCGCTGCTGAGCAAGAAATAGGTATAATGGCGCAGATTGTGAGATAAATGTCTCAGAAAATGGGGAAAATATTTCATAGACGAGACCAATATTTTTGTTAATTTTACAAAACATTTTAAAAGATTGCAAACTGCGTTTAACCATTAGTCAAAAGTTGTCCCACCATATGGAATTATAGTGGAAATCAAATCATATAAAAAACATATTATTTATCATTGACTCCTAGGGTCAAACTGGTCGACCACAGGTCTAAAAGATCCTACTATGGGTTCGGGTTCTCATAATTAACAAAAGCTCAACCATACCAGAGCCCATAAGGTCCAGCAGAATTCAACGTCTTATGGATCACTGAGCTAAGGGCGTACAGACCATAGAGGCACACCACGCGGCTGTAATCTGGTCCTTGGAGAGAGGGGTCCCAGTCCAGGTTGATCCTCTTCCCTTTGCTAGTGGGTAGTCAGAACCTGTGCAGGACTCCCTTCTTCAGAAGGATCTGCGTTGTTAAGGTGCCCATACACATTAGATGAAAGTTGACCAAGCCACCAATTTTGCGGGACCGGCTAACTATCCAACGTGTAGTGGGGTCTCCTGACTATCCCCTAATGGCAGATGTTGAGGGAAAGCAGGATCGGCATTTGGGATTTCAACATGCCTGACATGTTGTTAGTGCGGGAGATAAGCCATGACCAGCACCCCTCCCCCATTGAAATATATAAGTATATGCGAGTAGCCGAGGCAAGTGTGCATGTTAATAGTGGAGTCAGGGAAATAGCTATTGGCCAGCGTGCAACTATCTAAGTATGGGAACCCTTGATATACAAGAGTGTTTGGAAATGGCCTAAGGGTAATAGAAAGGGTATAGAAGGGGAAAACAAACAAATGCTCACCCCTCTGGCCTAGGTGGCAAAACCTGGCACCATAACGGGGTCTACTCTCCTTACACTGTCTGTACAACACTGCTTTTTATTTCATGAATAACCTATTTAAAAACCTACTAAATTCAACAAAAACTGCGGACTTTATAAAGTATAGGTACTTGCTTTGTATAGCTAGAGAACTGGCCCTCCCAAAAATTATTTGGGTGGGGTCACAGTAATCTAGCTAGGTTAAGGTAATGCCAAAAAAACCTTTGCCAGGTAGACCTAACCTAACAACCGGCATGTAGCTATAGGGGGTGCAGAAAAAAAGGCCCCAATATGGTAGCTGAGGGGGCCCAAAGGTCTTTCTGCCAGATAAAAAAAAATTTAGGACGTGTAGCAATAGTCCAAAATGTGAAAACTCTGATATGCATCCAATAATAAAATGCTTACGCTGTGGAGCCCCCAAGGGTTAATACTCTTAGCGTAGGTGGACCATACAGATAAATCATTCTGCTGTAATGCTATGGATGGGTTTTTATGAAGACAAATATCCCGCTCAATCAAATGATTTCCAGACGTTAATTAATCGCTGCAAAACAGGACGTTATGTTATGATCGTAAATCTTGTCTAGGTCCTCGCTCTTCTCACATGTTGTGGGTGTGAGGGAACGCTGAGAACCGCAATCACTTCAACTTTTTGGAAATTTTTGTACTCTTGCTTATTGTCACAAGTGACCATATTTTGTAAGACATAAACATATATGCGTAGATTAAGAGACTTGAAGAGTAATTCCCAGGGCCGGGTCAAGATTGTTGTAGGACCTCGGCAAAAAAACTGGTGTGGGCCCCCTCCCAGTAGCAGTGTCGTATAATGTGTGACTTATTCACCCTGGACATACACATTAGATTATTGTTGGCAGGTAGGGCTTTTGACAACAGAATATAATGGCAATCTAATGTGTATGGGGGCAACCAAACTGTCCCCTGGTGTCTGTTGATGGGTGAAATATGGGGAATAGCATGTAGAATTGTAACGTACCCAGTCCTGTTCAACCAGGAGATAAGTGATCCCTGGTATATGGTTGGAAGGTGATGGCCCCTCGGTTGTAGAGAGTCGACCCTTAGAAAATTGCATACAAAGACATATTACACAATTGTAGCTTCAACCTTTGTGGTGACAGTTTGGGATTCAACCCTTTCCGGTTCCAGCATGACTGCGCCCCTGTGAACACAGCGAGCTCCATATGGACATCGGGTGAGGATTTTGGTGTGGAGGAACTCAAGTGGCTGCACGGAGCTCCGACCCCAACACCATCCAACACCTTCGGGATGAATTGGAATGGTGATTGCGACTTGCTCTTTTGGCTGAATGGACACAAAGTCCCGCAAACACTCCAAAATCTTGTTGAAAGTCTTCCCAGAAGAGTGGAGGCAGGTATAGATGGAAAAGGAAGCCAACTCCATATTAACACCCATGGTTTTTTTCAAATGGGATATCACATAATGTTGTCCATATAGTGAACCTGTATGTTTTATGGTCCTGGGCTTTAAATCTGTACACCAATGAATGTACAGCGCAGATATAAAGCCGATCGCTACCATCATGTAGTCACATTGGGTTTCCCATCTGTGAGAGAGAGCTGGATCATTAGAGTACAGGCAGGGGCATTTTTTTTTTTTTTACTGGCGATTTTTCTTTTCTATTATTACATGAACAGTGTTTATTGTCACCTTTATTCAGTGTTTATTGCCACTTTTATTCAGTGTTTTAGCAGTCATGTGACTGTTTATGTGATTGTCATCGGGACAGACAGAGAGCTGTTGACCAAATGATTCACAAAGAACTATCTTGGATATACAAGGTCATGTACATTCCTAGATTCCCTCCAATCTTTCTGACTGGATAAATAAAGGGGTTCACCCCTTTGGACTATCCCTTCTTGTTAGACGGGTCACTTGACAATAAGAGAATAATGAAGTGTCCCTCTGCTGTGATCTGCGATCACCTGTGCTCTGTGGGGAAACCCGGCAGTAAGTGTTAAATTTCCCTGCAGCGCCACCACTGGGCAAATTAAGCATTACACATTGCACATTCATATAAATGGGTTGGCAGGACAGGTCCTTTCAGAGCAAGAGACGCTCTTAGTAACCGCTCTCCACATTGGCCAAGAGATGAGGAACCTGAACAGAGGACCTCCCTCTATTATCTCTGAATTCTTCCCTAATAGGGTGTATGACAATCGGTTTTCTAAACTGGACAACCCCTTTAATTTTTATTGCACCCACATAACCCCCTCTCCTCAAACTCGGTTGGTGTGCCACAAGGTATTGTTTCTGGATCCCTTATCTTCTCCACCTTCACCGAGTGTTTTGGCCAACTATAGCTGTTCACACAATTAATCTCTTAGTTGCCAGTCGTGAACATTGATAACTTGTTTTCCTTACCATTGCTTCTTTCATCAACTGTTTCCTCTGTGACTTTTTTCTAAAACTTAAAGGTGTTGAACAGGATTGGAAGAACATGGCTACTTTCTTCCAGAAACCGCGCCACAGCCATCCACAGGTTGCGACTGGTATTGCAGTTTAGCTCCATTGACGTGAATAGGGCTGACCTGCATTATAACACACAAACTGTGGACAGGTGCGGCACAGATTTTAGAAGGAAGCATCCATGTTTCTATCAACCTATACCAATCTTTTACATGGACAAAGCAGAACTTCAACTGTCCACAATTTGTTCCTCACCTGACAATCATTTTTGTTGATAACGTCCCAATCACATCTTATTCCTAATTGCATATGGGTAGTGTTAGACCTGGCTTCTCAACTTCACATTTATATTCTCCTCCTGATCAGGGGCGGATATACAGTACTATATGTGCAGCTAAAGAGGGGCCCTATAGGTTGGGGGCCCACCACAATAAAAAAAAATTTCTTCCACTCTTCAGCTATCTTCCAGATTCCATGTAAGGGACTGTTTTAAGAAATCACTTGACTTAGGGTATGTTCACACGCTAAACAAAAAACGGCTGTAAAATACGGAGCTGTTTTCAAGGGAAAACAGCCTCTGACTTTCAGCCGTTTTTTAAGTATAATTTTTGATGCGTTTTTTGCGGCCGTTTTTGGAGCTGTTTTTCTATTGACCCAATGAAAAACGGCTCCAAAAACGACTCAAGAAGTGACATTCACTTCTTTTTACGGGGTGTTATTTTACATGCCGTTTTTTCAAATGGGCACGTAAAAAAACCGCCTCGTCCGAATGAACCGCCGTTTTTCCCATTGAAATCAATGGGCATATGTTTGGAGGCGTTTAGCTTCAGTATTTTGAGCCGTTTTTCGGAGCCTCGACGGCCCGAAAAATGGCTGAAAATAAGTTGTGTGAACCTACCCTCACAATTACTAGTAGCGGAGAGATTGGCACATCAGTCAAGGATTTGCTGGAGAGCCACGATGATCATAATGACATGTCAGAAGTTTTGTCAAATGACAGTAAGGGTATGTTCACACACTTAACAAAGAACGGCTGAAAATATGGAAAAATGGCTCCAAAAATAGCTCAAGAAGGGACATGCACATCTTTTTACGGGGCGGCTTTTTACGCGCCGTTATTTGAAAATGAGGCATAAAATAACGCCCCGTCGGAACATATTGAAATCAATGGGCAGATGTTTGGAGGCGTTCTGCTTCCGATTTTTCAGCCGTTTTTTGGGACGTTTACGGCCAGAAAAATGGCTGAAAATAGCCCGTGTGAACATACCCTAAATCTTTAACTCTTGACAGGCTGCAAGAAACAGGGGCCCCACATATTGGTCCTGCTCCTCTGCTGTCTATGTCCGACTCTGCTACAGATGCCGCCCAAAATGTGACCTTACCTCAACCCATAACCTTCTCTTCTCCTGTTTCGTTAATATTGGTAGGAGATACGTAGACTTCCTTACATTGTCTCCCCCAGACCCCCCGCCCAGTTAGATAATAAAGTACTCGCATGCAACATTCGGGTTGGTGCTCCAGTAGGTATTACAGCCGGCCTGACATTTCCGAGGGCCAGTTTCTGAATGACTTTGTCGCTCATGGTTTCTCAGTGAAGCTCGTTTTGTACGAAAACACCATATGTGAAAACGTCAAGTCGCTGATCGAACTCTGCCCGCCTGGTCCGGGCTTCTATTGATGGGATGCAGATCTGTCGTTTGGCATGAACGACTTTAGAAGAACTGCTCCCGACAACAACAGAAACAATCCAACATGGTAGATCAACTATTCAAATGATATCTGTCTCTTGTCGACGTCTGTCCCTCTCGTTTGTGTCACAAAAAGGCTCAGAGAGCCGGCAGAAAATAGTCCCTGTTCACACAGAGTTTTTTTGCAGGCAGAAAATTCTGCCTGGAAAAATGTGCTCCAGTTTTTTTTAAGTGGTTTTGCACCACACGTGTTTTTTGTCGCGATTTTAGACGCGTTTTTTTACGCATTTTTTTATGGCGTTTTTTTTTTTGTCCTATTTCTTCAAGAGACAAAGGGTATGTTCACATGGACTGTTTTCAGCCATTTTTCGGCCCGTAAAAAACAAGTGCACGTCACTTCTTGAGCCGTTTTTGGAGCCATTTTTCATTAACTCTATAGAAAAACATCTCCAAAAACGGGCGTAACGAACGCTGCAAAAAACGCTGGTTTGATTAAAAAACGGCTGAAAATCAGGAGCTGTTTTCCCGTGAAAACAGCTCCGTATTTTCAGACGTTTTTTATTAAGCGTGTGAACGTACCCAAAGTCTCAAATTCCGCGTGCGGCTTTTGCCGGCAAACACCTCAAGATAGGTCATGCCGCTTCTTTTTCCCGCAAGCGTTTTACTTTGCTCGCGGTAAAAAAAGTCAATTTCGGCCGTTTTTTTGCTGTGGTTTTTGCCACGGTTTCCGCTGCAAAAGCCGCGCCAAAAAAACTCAGTGTGAACAGGGCCTTAATCAGCCTTTTTGGCCATCCAATATCTCTAGTGTATGGCTGGATTAAATCCATCACAACCTTGTGTGAACCTGGTCTTACTATATAACTATATTGCTGAATAAAATCCAAAGATCTCTGTGTAGTATCATCATTTGTTCTAAAATAAAAAACGGTCATATAAGGTTGTATTTCATCGCAGCGGTAGAGTCACAATTTTGCCATCTCATACAAATCTCCAGATTTAGTTTTTTTTTATCTTTTTGAACTTCTCTAGCCTTTATAAGAAATTTATAAGAAATTTCAATAAATATCTCATGTTGTAGAGCCAAATATAGTAAATATCATTTTTTGTATCTATTTCTGGTTGTTTCCATAGAAACAAGAACGGTTTGAGGCGGAGAAGCGTCCTTTTCCAGTAGGAGTTGATAATTTTTAAAGCGATGAGCGCTACATCGTATCCTGTAGCAATGAGAGCGTTTGTTTCCGTTACATAAAGCTTCGGGGGTTCTAAGGTCACAGGAAATATGGAGGAAAATACGGGAAGAAATTTATTTCAGCTGAAGTTTTCTGATTTTGGAATGGAATAAAAACATACGGGAAACTTCCCTGGTGCACGGACCATATACAAATACATTCACAGGGTCAGCATTCAATATGGTAGGACCATGAAACACCACTTATGGAACCAGTCTCATAGGGTACATATATACCTGGGAGTTTGGGAAAAAAGCACCTGAAGGACTCGGACTGTGAGAAACAAGATTCTGAGGTCTGAGGAAACCAAGAATGGACTTTTTGGCCTCAATTCTAAGCTTCATGTCTGGAGGAAACCAGGTAGTGTTCATCACCTGCCCAATACCATCCCTACAGTGACGCATGGTGGTGGTGGCATCATCCTGTGGGGGTGTTTTTCAGGGGCTGGGACAGGGAGACTGGTTAGGGTTGAGGGAGAGAGGCATGGAGCAAAGTACAAAGATATTCTTAATGAAAACCTGATCCGGAGTGCTCTGGTCCTCAGACTGGGCCGAAGGTTCACCATCCAACAAGACAACGACCCTAATCACACCCGCCAAGACAACACAGGAGTGGCGGTGGGACAAAACAGGAGAGGCGGGGGGACAACTCTGTGAATGTCCTTGAGTTGCCCAGCCAGAGCACAGACCTGAACCCAATGGAACATCTCTGGAAAGACCTGAAAATGTCCATCCCCCAACGTCACCATCCAACCTGACAGAGCTGGAGAGGATCTGCAGAGTAGAATGGCAGAAAATCCCCAAATCCTGGTGTGTAAACCTTGTGGCATCAAACTCAAGAAGACTGGCGGCCGTTATCACTGGCAAAGGTGCTTCAACTAAGTCCTGAGTAATAAAGAGTCTGAATACGTATGTCAATGCAAGATTTAGTTTTTTCATTTTGAATAAATTTGCAAACAACTAACATTCAGTTCTCATTGTGTCATTATGGGGTGTTTAGTGCAAAATGATGGGCAAAAACTTAGCCAAATACCTCAACATAACAAAATGTGAAAAAAGTGAAAGGGTCTGAAGACTTTCCAAATGCATTTTGTGTGTGTTTTTATATATATATATATATATATATATATATATATATATATATATATATATATATATATATAATTTTTTTTATTTCTTTCTTTTGCAGTTCGTCTTATTGTTCCAAATTACAGCTGACATATATTTTTATTTTGTAGGTCTTATATAGATAAAACCATTTAATTTGAAATGCCCCCCCTAAAATTTTGTGGTGAGGGATAATTTTTGTATGTTTAGAGTAACGTACATTCTGCCTGATGGGTTCATGTCCTATCAGGGGCGTAGCTAAAGGCTCATGGGCCCTCGTGCAAGAATTCAGTTTGGGCCCCCCTACCCCTACCCAACAGCACCAGACCCCTGCGCACGCCTATGCCCAGCTGCCTTGCCCGACAGACCCCATAAATGCCCCCACAGTATATTGCCCCCCATAGCTGCCCCCACAGTATAATGCCACCACACTGTATAATGCTCCCGTTGCTGCCCCACTCACAGTATAATGCCTCCCACAGTATAATTCCCCACATAGCTGATCACCACAGTATAATTCCCCCATAGCTGCCCACAGTATAATGCCATCCGTAACTGCTTAATGTATAATGCCCACATAACTGCCACATACCATATAATGCCCCCATACAGTATAATGCCCCCATAGCTGCCCCATACAGTATAATGCCCCCATACAGTATTATGCCCCCCATAGCTGCCCATACAGTATAATGCTCCCATACAGTATTTCACGTCGGGTTCGTGGACCCACTGGGCCGTACCACCTTGGCGGTATGGCAGCTGGCCAACAGGATGCAGGTCAGAGTCTATAGTTCATATAGGGTACCTGGGGCAGCTCGGAACGTAGCAAGGCAGGCTTGGCTGGGACTAGGCAGCAGGTAGACGTCAGGAGTGGAGTAGCAGGACAGGCGTGGTATACAGAACAGCACGGCAACAGCTCAGCATGGCACTAGATCAGGATACAGGTTACAGGATACAGGAACAGGGAACACTGGGAGCAGGAAACACTAGGGGACCATTTGCAAGACAAACTTAGGATATGACAACAACGCTCAGACATGGGAGGATGGAGCTGGGACCTTCTTATAGCCCAGGGTGCTCTGGGAGCAATCGGCTCAATCTCCCACATGCGTGCGCTCTGGCTTCTTAAGTCTGGACTGAGCTCGCGAGCACACCCTGGTGGTCACTCTGGAACAGGACGGCTGTATGTGGAGACATCTCTGGAGAGAAGGGCGTCGACTGGATGGAAGGAGTTCGTGGTCAACGACCACGGACGTTACAGTATCACCCCTCTTACGCCCCCTCCACTTGGGACCAGAACGAGAGAGAAACCTCTTAATGAGGGTAGGACCAGGACCTCTCTTCTGGACCAAACCCCTTCCAATCTACTAAATAAAAGGTTCTTCCTCCTACTTTTTTCATGTCCAGGATCTCCTTAAAGGGAAGGTGTCATTAATTATTTTTATATATATATATATAATATTGTTTTTAGTATGATATTAAAATAAATTGTATTTATTTGTGTTCTTGTGGATCGGAAGCCGCTGCCGGACAGTAAGATGATGACTTCCGACCACGGCTTCCGGCCATATGTTCAAGGAAGCGAAGGCGCAAGGCATAGGAGCGGAGGCGGCAGGAGCAGGTAATTTATGTTTGTGTATGTGATGTGTGTATTATGTTCGTGTATGTTCGTGTTATACTGTCTGCTTAGCACTGTATCTAATCCTCCTACACTGCGCAGTCGCTCAGAAAATGGCGGCACACAGTGTAGGAGGTTTGAAGATTCAAACCCCTCCTTCTCCTGGCACTAGCCAGAATAAGGGAGGGGGGATTGTGTGAGGACACTAGAGAGAGTGTGTCTACCCCAAATTTGCAGCATAAAGCAATGAGGTTGCTTTACCACAGTGACCATGCTGCAATTTTGGGAACTGCTCCCTCTAGTGTCCAGCACATGGAAATGTTAGAAATTAGAATCGAATTTATAATATTTCCTGACTTGTGAAAAAAAATAAAAAATGAAAACAATGTGTAATCAATCAAATAATAATTGTTTAACCACCGGTTTCAGGAGAGAGCCATGTAAAGAGTTGGGGATCTTGAGGGCAGGAGGCAGCCGAAGCTTGTAGGCGACAGGGTTTATCTGCTGTAGGATCACGTAGGGTCCCAGGAACCTGGGAGCAAATTTGTATGACGGCACCCTCAATAGAATATTCCTGGAGGACAGCCAGACCTTCGTGCCAGGAAGAAACTGAGGAGGTTCTCTTCTCCTTGTGTCCGTCCTCCGTTTCATTCGGTCGACCGCCAGCAGGATGGAGGATCGAGTCTGCTGCCAGATCTGCAGAAAGTCCCTAAAAGCCGTGTCAGCAGCTGGTACCTCGGACGTATCAGGTACCGGGAGGGGAATTCGTGGGTGTTGGCCGTAGACAATGAAGAACGGTGTCGTCTGTGTGGACTCGCTGGTGTGATTGTTGTATGAGAATTCAGCCCACGGAAGCAAATGCACCCAGTTATCATGCTGCTTGGAGATGAAGTGGCGTAAGTAGTTCTCCAAGATCTGATTGATCCTCTCGACCTGACCATTGGACTGAGGATGGTAGGCTGAGGAAAAGTCCAACTTTACACCTAGGACTCTCCAGAACTTCAAGGTGAACTGAACCCCCCGATCAGACACAATATGCTGCAGTAAGCCGTGCATGCGGAAGATGTGTTGGATGAACAGCTTGGCCAGTAGAGGAGCAAACGGAAGACTGGTCAGAGGAACGAAGTGAGCCATCTTCGAAAATCAATCCACCACCACCCAGACAGCACTGCATCTAGCAGAGAGAGGCAGGTCAGTAATAAAGTCCATAGCTACATGCTGCCAGGGAGCATCGGGCACAGGCAATGGCTGGAGCAGGCCAGCAGGTCTGGAGTGAGCAACCTTTTTAGCTGCGTACACTGAGCAGGACGAAACATCCAAAAGTCCAAAATGTCCTTGGGCAGCGTGGGCCACCAGGAATTACGGGCAATCAGATCTCGGGTGTTACGGGTCCCCTCGTGACCTGCCAGTCTAGAGGAGTGTCCCCAGCGGAGTATTCTTCCTCGGTCAGCCAGGCGCACAAAAGTCCTCCCTGGAGGAATGTCCCCAACAGTTCTCCTGCCAGGGTGCGGAAGTGGATGGCATACTCGCCCAGAGAGATGTCTCCTTGGCGTAGGTTCAGCACAAAGCCGCAGCAGAGGAGAATCGTCCAGGCTCCTCAAACACCGTGCAAAATGTCTGGAGGAAACCCTGGAATTCACGGGTCTCTGGTCCTTGTCTCTCCCATATAGAGTTCGCCCATACAAGGGCTTTGCCAGTAAGAAGAGAGATGATGAAAGCGACCATTGCACCATCAGACGAAAATGCCCTTGAATACAGGCTGAAGTGGATCTGGCACAGGTTCAAAAATCCACGACAGGTACTTGCGTCTCCATCATAGCGGTCAGGAAGTGGCAAAGAAAACCGAGGATCAACACTTCCAGGAGGTGTAGTCTGAGGAACAGTACTGCAAGGAGGTGTAGTAGGAGGAACGGCAGCTTGTGCCTCCTGCTGACGTGCGAGAATGTTCAAGGCCTGGAGGAGTTGGTTCTGTCAAGACCGGAGGTCTAGCATATCCGCCCGCATCTCTTGTGACGTCGTCATGGTCCTGGATCGACCAGCGGGGTCCATGGCCTAAGCGTACTGTCACGTCGGGTTCATGGACCCACTGGGCCGTACCGCCTTGGCGGTATGGCATCTGGCCAACATGGCGCAGGTCAGAGTCTATAGTTCATATAGGGTACCTGTGGCAGCTCTGTCAGTAGCAAGGCAGGCTTGGCTGGGACTAGGCAGCAAGTAGACGTCAGGCGTGGAGAAGCAGGACAGGCGTGGTATACAGAACAGCACGGCAACAGCTCAGCACGGCACTAGATCAGGATAAAGGTTACAGGATACAGAAACAGGGAACACTGGGAGCAGGAAACACTAGGAGACCATTTGCAAGACAAACTTAGGATATGGCAACAACGCTCAGGCATGGGAGGATGGGGCTAGGACCTTCTTATATCCCAGGGTGCTCTGGGAGCAATCATCTCAATCCCCCACATGCGTGCACTCTGGCTTTTTAAGTCTGGACTGAGCTTGTGGTCACTGTGAAACAGGACGCCCGTATGTGGAGACATCTCTGGAGAGAAGGGCGTCAACTGGATGGAAGGAGTTCGTGGTCAGCAACCACGGACGTTACACAGTATAATGTCCCCATAGCTGCCCCATACAGTATAATGCCCCATAAACAGTATAATGCCCCCATAGCTGCCCCATACAGTATAATGCTGCCCATACAGTATAATGCCCCCATAGCAGCCCCATACAGTGTAATGCCCCCACACAGTATAATGCCCCCATAGCTGCCCCCCACACAGTATAATGCCCACCATAGCTGACCACCACAGTATAATGCCCCCATAGCTGCCCCAATGTATACTGCCCCCCATTCAGTTTAATGCCCCTGCTAGCTGCCACCCATACAGTATAATGCCCTCCATAGCTGCCACTTACGGTATAATGCCCCTATAGCTGCCCATACAGTATAATGCCCCCCATATATTATAATGCCCTCCCTAGCTGCCACATATGGTATAATGCCCCATAGCTGTCCCATACAGTATAATGCCCCCATACAGTATAATGGCCCCAATAGCTGTCCCATACCCAGTATAATGCCCCCATATGTACGTACCTAATCGAAAAATAATAACATAATTACTTACCTATTCCCACGACGGGTGGAGGATCCTTCTCCTCCTCTGCACTGTGCTGTGAGTGACTTGGCGCAGACAGGCACGATGACGTCACTACATCGCGCCTGCCTGCGCCGAACCGCTCACGGCACAGTGAATGCTGGACGCAGATTCAGTTTGAAGCAGGACCATCGCGGTCAGTGCTGTTTGGCAATGAGGGTTCGGGGCCCGATCGCAGTTGCGATTATTGCAACCCCTATAGCTACGCCACTATGTCCTACTGGTAACATATTGATTCAGAGAGGTGTGAACTTTTTTTCTTACAATTTTTATTTATTTTTTTCCCTTATTTTTTCTTATGATCTATGTATTCCCTGCATGTGCCCATATACAGATCACTGATAACAGTGATATTACGAGGTATGGGATATGGCATATTCTAACAAATATATAATAAATAAAAAAATCTTGAAAAATAAAATGTTATTAGCACCAGTTAATTTAATGTCTTAATTTATAGATATCTTGAAAACATTTTTTTTTCTCTGAATACCCATGAAAAATGACACTAGAAGGTAGGGCTGGGCAATTATGACAAATCAAAATCGCGATTAATTAATCATGTAACCTCGATAACTATTCTTTAGGCCACACTCCTTTTTGCCTGCTGTATACTACTGTATATAATATACCCCCTAACACTACCCCCGCACAGTATATTGCCCCATAGAGTTCCCTTCTCAGCATAATAACCTATAGCTGCCCACCACACATTATATTGCCCCAATAGCTGCCCCCACACAGTATAATGCCCCCATAGATTACCCCACACAGTATAATGCCCCTATGGTTGCCCTCCACACAGTAAAATGCCCCCATAGCTGACTGCCACCACACTATATAATGCCCCCGATTACAGTACAATGCCCCATAACTGTCCCCCACATTATAATGCTCCATAACTGCCACCCGATATATAATGCCCCCCTAGCTGCCTCTACATAGTATAATGCCCCCATAACCAACTTACCCATATAGCTTCCCTCACACAGTATAATGCCCTCATAACTGCACCCCACACAGTAAAAAGTCCCCCATAGTTGCCCCCACACTTTATAATGCCTCCACAGCTGCCCCCAATAGTGCCTGATAAAAATAATAATATACATACTCACCTGACCCCCGTTCCAATGACGAGTGGAAGAGATCCTTCTGATGTATGCAGCTCGGGGGAGTCAGGCGCGATGACGTCACTGCCTCGCGTCTAGCAATACATAGTGAATGGTGGAGCAGGGAAATTACAGTCCCCTACTCTACCATTGGATTCAACGATACCTGCGTCCTGAAGATGCAGATACAGTTTAAACCGGGAAAAAATAATTGATAAATCCAAAATTCGCAAGATAACGTCGATTAATTGCGTTGAATTTCGATTATTTTTCTATTAATTGCCCAGCCTTACTAGAGGGAGCGTTGTAAAAAATTCCTAAAATGAAAACATAATTAACTTTCCATTAACCCCATGCTCCATATTCACAGTAGTTAAGGCGCTATCGAACGAGACATTTAATATTGGCGACAATTATTTTCCCTAAGATCTTAATGCGCTGTATGAGGGTTTATTAAATCCTAACAGAATCTCCAATGAGCCAAAAAATCCTCTCCGACCCCTGAGATAAAT
Source organism: Rhinoderma darwinii (assembly GCF_050947455.1). Classification (NCBI taxonomy): domain Eukaryota; kingdom Metazoa; phylum Chordata; class Amphibia; order Anura; family Rhinodermatidae; genus Rhinoderma; species Rhinoderma darwinii. Next base: position 8,625,472 of record NC_134691.1, on the reverse strand, counting down.
TTAGACCCAATAATGAATACATCATTTGGTACTTAGTATTCATTTGTTACGCTCTTGGCTGCCAAAACGGACCATATATTTAATGACATCGCTACTTAGCCAAAAACTGATTGATATTGTGGCACAAAAATAAATTCCATTCAATATTACCCAATAAAATTTTTGCAGAGTAAATACGCATTTGAACGAAATTTTCTATAACAACATTATAATAGCATTTTTAGCCTTGTCTCATGAAGATAAACCCTGTCCATATGACCTATTAGGGCATATGGACGTCATAGAGGGGGTCCCCCATTCAGGACTCTATTCTATGAGCCAGAATGTACGTGTACTACTACATTTACCCTGTAGTGGCCGCTGCAGGGGAACTGTCTGACTGTTTGCCATGTGTGTTGGGAGCAAGACTCGCGGCGATCATATGGAACAGTTTATATGTGATGAGACAATTTAACCCCATGTCAATTGGGTTACATCATTCTTAATCATTATTAATTTCTTAAAGGGGCTGTCCGGGATTACAACAAAGGGTCTCCCCTGTTTCAGAAAGATTGCCACTCTAGGCTATAGGATGATTCTGTTATTGCAGCCAGTTCTTATTCAAGTGAATGTGGCTGAGCTGCAATACTAAACATAGACAATGGACAAGAGTGGCGCCATTTCTAGAAAAAAATCTGAGCCTTTTTTCCAATTTCATATAACTCCATGAATATATCTTTATAGTGACTGGAGCTCTATTTTTCTGATACATGTATACATATATATGTCTCATGAGCCAGGGCTGTAGAAACACAGCGCTAGTCATGAATACAGTTGTAAACAAAGCAGGACAATTAGCATTGCCCTGCTTTGTTTGGAAACCATGGAGACAGGAGATACTGTTTGATCTCCTGTCTCCATTTCAAATTTCCCGCGCGCGATCTCACAGAATTACGCGCGCGGGATTATGCGTAGGTGCTCATGAGTCGGCTGGTGATATGTTATCACCATGCCGACCCATGTTAGCCTGGGGCAAGCACCACTCGTCCCCCGCTGCGAGCGTACTGGCAGGGTTAAATAGCCCTGCGTCGGTATGCTCAGCAGCTGAAGCTAGCTGGAGCTAGTTGGGTCCTGCCACGACACCACCAATGAAGCTCACCTCTCCAGCTAGGACCTCACCACACCACCAACGACCTGCTCCGGCCCCTGCCTCTGCTCCCCTGCTCCACCAACGACAAGCTAAGTATCAAGTGTAGCAACAGCTACACTTAACCCTCTCTCTCCCTGTCTCCCCTTGCTGTCCCTGATGTTAACCCTTGGTGCCCTGAGTACCCTGAGTAACCTTTGGTGCCCCTAAGTTCCTGTTGACCCTTGCTGCCCTGTGTTAACCCTTGCAGTCCCTGTTGACCCTTGCTGCCTTGTTGACCCTTGCTGCCCTGTGTTAACCCTTGCTGTCCCTGAGTAACCTTTACTACCCCTTGCAGTCCCTGATTTAACCCCTTGCTTCCCCTGGGTCCCTAAATTAAACCTTTGCTAACCTGCTCCCTGGTTACCAGATTAACCCTTAGCGTACAAGGACAGTTATATAAGGAGAGAGTGGGACAGAGATAGTGAGAGTGTGAGAATTACAAGTAACTTATATGTATTGTATTGTAACGTAACTTATATGTATGTGATACCGTGTTTATACTGTACTGTAATTAGTTACTGTATTTTATATATGAGAGTGATTACTGTATGTTAATAAATATTATCTTTATTTAATGTATGGTCTTATTCCCTTAAAGGGAATGTGTTGCCAGCAAAACATGTTTTTTTTTTTTTAATTAAACATTTAGTGTGTAGGTGATTAAACATTGTTCAAATTTTTTTTATTTTTTTCACGAGTCAGAAAATATTATAAATTAGATTCTAATTTATAATATTTCCCATTGCTGGTCACTAGATGGAGCTATTCCCAAAATTGCAGCATTGCATGTGGTAAAGCAACCACATTGCTTTTTGCTGCAAAATTTGGAAAAAAGCACTCGCTCTAGTGAGCTCTGAGAATCCCCCCCTCCTTTATCCTGGCTAGTGTCGGGATAAACGAGGGGTTTGAACGGTCTAACCTCCTACACTGTGTGTCGCCATTTTTTGAGCTAACACACAGTGTAGTAGGTTAACATACAGTAGTAAACACACACAAACACGAACATACATAGAAATCTCTTACCTGCTCCTGCCGCCGCGGCTCCCTCCGGCCCGTCCGCTCCGTCTGCTGCCGCTGGTCCAAGTGCACAAGTCCGGAAGCCGCGACCGGAAGTAGTAATCTTACTGTCCGGCCGCGACTTCCGGTCCACAGGAAAATGGCGCCGGACGGCGCGCATTTCAAATTGGACTGTGTGGGAGCGGCGCATGCGCAGTTCCCACACAGACGGCGTACACAGAAGTGGATGGGACGGGACCCGTTCGCAGTCCCTATGGGACTGTGGCTGCCGTATTCCATGTCTGTATGTGTCGTTAATCGACACATACAGAAATGGAAAAAAAAATGGCAGCCCCCATAGGGAAGAAAAAGTGTAAAAATAAGAAAAAGTAAAACACAAACACACTAATAAATATAAACGTTTTTAATAAAGCACTAACATCTTTAACATATTAAAAAAAAAATTGTGATGACACTGTTCCTTTAAGTAGCAGCAAAGCAAGCAGAGCGACGTTAGTATAAAGGAAAGGTAGGGGAACTAGGCATAACCCTAGTGACCCTGATTATAAAGGCAGTTGTAATAGTGGGTGACACTAACCAGTGAACCCCACTATTATCCCACACCCCCTTTTACAGGGATAAATCAAACTTCCTGTATGATGTCATTACATGGACTGTACCACATAACCTCTTCACAGGGGAGACACACACTCCTATCACAGTTACTGATGATCATTAAACAGATGTATAACTTTTTTTGTGCATCAACCCTGCTAAAAAAATTTTTTACAAAACTTTCTTTTTTATCTGATTTTTTGTTTTTTCCCATATAAGGATTTTTACTTTATATTTAATTTTTGTACTAACAATATGCTGTCATGCTTGCCGCCATGTTAGCCACACGTGGTGTATATATTCGTCATAGGGCGGGAACAGGTTAACATACAGTATTAAATAAATACATTTATTTAGCTAAAAATATAAAAATATTTACAGTACATTTAAATATAATAATAATACTACAGAATAATAATAATAATAATAATAATAATAATGATAATAATAATAATAATAATAATAATAATAATAATAATGATACTATAATAATATAATAATGTTAATGATAATAATAGTAATAATAATAATAATAATTATAATAAAAAAAACAAATCTTCAATATTCATGAGAAGGACATTCAATTTTCTTAAATATAATTGTAGTGATTATGCAAGTTTATATTGTGATGTTTTTTTTTTTTGTTTTTTTTTTTTTATCTCCCTCATTTGGGATGGTTTTATAAATACATACAAGAGGCGGAGATATATTTCCTATATTGTTCTTTAATACGTATGTTCCAATCTAACAGCTTAATCCAAGACACTCCAGTATACAAAGCCTATTGGATTGACACGTTTAATCTTGTTGTGTTAAGAGCTGAAATTCTCGAGCTCATCTAAGCCGCTTATCGACTTTATAAAGAAATTTATGATGAGTTCATTACAATGATTTTCTAGGAGGAAATTGTGTCACGCAGCAAACATTGGCTTTCTATGATTGTCTATTATGATAATTATACTCCCCTAAGAATTTTTTTTTTTGTTCCCTTCTCAGGGAACAATCATAGCAGGTGCCAAGTTGTCGAGTGACAATTGCTGCCAGTTCATAACTCAAAAATATGTTTGTAGGGACAATTCTTACTTTTTGACCCAAGTCCCTTTCGATCCCAATTGTCTCTTTTTGCTCCTAGACTGCCCATTGCTTGTGGTTGATCAACAGGAATTTTCAGGTGCCACTGCAACTTCTACACCCTCTAAAATGAAACCCCTTGGGAGTGAGACAGCTGGGACCTCCACCGATCAAGAAAAAGAGCACTAAAGAACTCTAACTCAGGCTTACTGCATCCTGGTTCACAATGGGTAGTCCCTTTTCCACAAAAATCATTTAGTATACAGGGAGAGGGATCATTCTGACTTTGCCTCTCAGAATTTGGGGTAAGAGTCAGAAAGCGCTGGACCAGAGGGCCAACTTGAAGCTCCAGGACCTGAATGCAAAGACTGAAAAAGGACTTCACACCTACTATATGACATTTATAATTCTGGTCTCTTTTCATGTGGAAAAGGGGCTTTTGGACCCCTGTAGGCACATGGGCCCAGGTACGACTGCTACCTCTACCCCAAAATATCTAGATATGGCTGGGTCCTCCTGTCTGGATATGTAGCAAGAACCTAAATAGCAGCAAAAATCATTACAGGGTCACCTCACCTCTATTTACACTATCATTTATTAGGTTGGCAATGGAAAAGTTACAGCCATACAATGGAAAGTTTATCCTCAGCAAGTTGACCTTTAATTCCGCACATCAGCATTCAGCCAATAAGCCCCATTATACAATGAATACATCTGACCGCAAATCAGTTTTAGAGCTCAGTTAACCTAATTGTGCATCTGTTTAGATTAAGCTTATTCGTAGCCGTTTTACTTGTCAAAAAGCCAAGATTTCGTTGGCTAAAGAAATTCCTCTGACAATTAGAAATTAGTTTGGCTTCCTGTGAACTGAACGCTCAGGGAATTTTCAATTTAGAAAAAGAATAACATAAGGTTTCACAGTGCCAAAATATAAATTGATATTGTTTTAATGGTAAATAAACAGGCAGAAATATTAACCCACCTGGGGTATAGATTGCTTATCGGGGCTAATTTCTAAATAAGAAAAATAAATAAACAGATCAATAGAGGAAATGGTTAATGATAGGTCACTCAACTTATGGGCACAATAGTGTCCAAAAAATAGTTCTATCTGGTCAGCCCTTAAATATCCTGCCAGATATCCTAATAAACATATGTGGTAGGTTCCTATGCTTTGTGAGCCCCCTTGACAACTCAGCAGTGCCCAAAAAGTCACATGTCAGCATAACCCCGCCCATGAGGTCTTCTTATACTTTCCTTTATTAGTATAACAGGATTCCGGGTACAGCGCTTACCTGTGGGGCCGACATCCCTCTCCTTGTTTATCCGCCATCCACAGGCTCACCATTGCGGCACACATCCTGTGACATCTTGAAGGGACAGGAGCTCAGAACCTGAGCAACAAGGTTCCTTGGTTCCTGTTCATTTGTGAAGGTGTGTGTTGGTTGTCATGGATGTGACCTGGACTGTTGCCTGCCTTCCGCTGCCTTGACCTGTCTCTATGTTATCATGTTGCATGTTATCTGCCAGCACTAACCTCGAATTTGTACGACCACGCTTCTGTTTATGGATTCTGGTAACACCTCAAAAATATAATCTGCGAGTCGTCTAATGCTGCTATTGAAAATGACTCCAGAGAAGTGACCAAGGGATTCCCTGCACAAAGTCCATACCCCGTGAGGGGTGTTTTAAGGTGACAATCACTTAATCACTTTCACTTTGACCCCCGGTTTAGCCCTAAGCCAAACCTAATAGTGGCAAAGTGACCAGGAAAATTGGAATTCTCAAATTTTATTTCGCACCTCAGACTTCAGCTATTGACATCAGCAGAAGTTTCATGTTTTCTTAGTAGCTTTTATGGTAGCCATAATCATTGACCCTCAAGAGCAAGTCATTTAGCGAAGAAGAGATACAGAGTGGCACTTTGGGTATCCATACATTTTGGCACAATTGTTAATGATATAAACATACATAAAGTATGGTTTCTATTATGTGTATTTCTCCTGTCTTCAATTTTCCACTGTCCCTTTAATTTTCACCTATCGTCAATCACAGGGATCCCTAAATTTTACTCACCTTTGAGTAGAAATGCTTAGAAGTTTACTGAAGTTTACGGAGTCCAATGGGAGCTGTATATTAGTATGCAGTGAGCTCCCCCTAGTGGTGACTGCAGGCAACAAAATGTTATCGTGTAAATCTATGGGAGCTGTATATATCTCTAAGCAATGAGCTCCCCCTACTGGGGACTGAAGGCAAATATAATTTGTTATTTGGCTCTGAAAATGCAATCAGAAAGTTTATCAGGCACGGCTAGAGATTTATATGAATAATTTCACCCGATGACACATTTTCATGATCTATTTTTTATCCTCCATTCTGTTGATTGACAAATTCGAAAGAATATTTTGTCATAAATCAATCTGAAGCAGGATTTAAATGAAAATGCTATGTTCTAAAGCTGTCATTACTTGGCATCTCTCCCATAATACAAATTATTTTCTTGCTTTATTTTTATTTCCTTGACATAAGATTTAAAGGTTCCTTCATAAGCGACTAGATAAGCAGAATCAGACATGTATGAAGATAACATACCAGCTAAAAGACCCCCACTAATTCTCATAGAGTTCAGAACAAGGATGGACACAGACTAGTGGGGGCCCCAATGCAAAATCTGTTTTTGGGCCCCTATCCGCCAGCATACCTGCAACTTACATCTCATATTTAAAATAAATAATGACTGAAGGGGTAAAGGGGTTAATGATAACATCTCTGGTGTTCTAAAGCAGTGAAGGGGTTAATGATAAAACCCCTGGTGCTCTAGAGCAGTGAAGGGGTTAATTATATCATCCCCGGTGGTCTAGAGTAGTGAAGGGGTTAATGATAACACCCCTGGTAGTCTAGAGCAGTGAAGGGGTTAATAACATCCCTGGTGTTCTACAGCATTGAAGGGGTTAATGATAATACCCCCTGATAGCCTAGAGCAGTGATGGGAGTAATGACACTACTCCTGGTAGTCTAGAGCAGTGAAGGGCTTAATGATATCATTCCTGGTGCTCTAGAGCAGTGAAGGAGTTAACGGTAATACCCCTGGCAGTCTAGAGTAGTGAAGGGGTTAATGATAATACCCCTGGTAGTCTAGAGCGGTGAAGGGATTAATAACATCCCTGGTGCTCTAGAGCTTGACAATGCCTGCAGTGGGAGGTGAACTGTTGCCTACACACTGGGTGAATAAACACCTTTATATTTTATATCTACTTGTGCTGCTTTTTCCTTGGATTTTTTCCTTTGGATTTGTGTATTGATTAACTGTATGGGATTTGGTTGACTCCTTGAGGCTTAGCACCCGCCAAAGAAATGTTGGTTTTCTATTACTGTGCAGCTCTTGTATTATGTTTGGACACTATATATTTTTACTGTATAGTTTCCCAGACTTGCATGCATTTTTCTTAGGGTATGTGCACACACACTAATTACGTCCGTAATTGACGGACGTATTTCGGCCGCAAGTCCCGGACCGAACACAGTGCAGGGAGCCGGGCTCCTAGCATCATACTTATGTACGATGCTAGGAGTCCCTGCCTTGCTGCAAGACAACTGTCCTGTACTGAAAACATGATTACAGTACGGGACAGTTGTCCTGCAGCGAGGCAGGGACTCCTAGCATCGTACATAACTATGATGCTAGGAGCCCGGCTCCCTGCACTGTGTTCGGTCCGGGACTTGCGGCCGAAATACGTCCGTCAATTACGGACGTAATTAGTGTGTGTGCACATACCCTTAGAATCTTTCCAGGTAACAGACTTTATTAACAAAATGACACCAAATTAGTGAATGTTGCATCCAATTTTACTTGCAATACCAAGCCTGACCAAATGGTGTGCTCTTAAAAAAATAAATTACTCTGAGCCTCAAAGAGCACAAAGTGCCTACATTCTGCCATGTTCAGTACAACTCTTTAAAGTGCCACCTAGTTTAGTAAATTAAATATTCTGTTCTTTAAAATGCATATTATTTGTGAGAACTAAAAGGATTAATATGTGTTAGGCATGTCTCCCAATCATCCTGATCCTTGAAGGGGCGTGGTTAATGCAAATATTTTCTTAAAGTGGGCGTTTATGGAAAGTTTGTGGGCGTTTCAGGGCAGATTAGGGTCGCGGGTTAAAACTCTCCCGCAAATGGGAATTCAATAGTTAGGAGGTATGGTGTTGCCTGAGACAATTGTATGCATATTTTATCCACTGCTGTTCATAGAATGTCAGGGACTTGTCGGACGAAATTTTGGGTTTCCGTATTCCGAATAAAGTTATATTGCCACGTCAATCAGTCCATATATAATATGTCAGGTGAGTCACAGGATGGCATGTGGACTGTCATGTGGCGCTGTCCTGTCATTGTCCTCATATGACGAGAGTTTAGAATGACTGACCAAAATCAGAATCTTGTATAATTTTTTATGAAGTTTAAAAACAAACAAAAAAAGCAGAAATAAAAAATGTTAGAGCCCCATGTGGCAGAGCCCCCTGACACCCGAAAGCAAGAGCACCCAGTGCCCCCTTGTTTTGGAATGCTGAATTCTTGATTGCTCTATGAGCCTAAGGCCGCTTTCACAATGCCACAATACCCGGATCTCCCACCATTGTACAGGACCGGACTATTCCAACTGTAAGATGCGGCTGAATTATGGCCGTGGGAAAGCGGTCTTTGTGATAACACGATGAAGGATCGGGATGGACCGAAACATCCTTTGACTTGGTTATCACGAGACCATTTTTATTATATCTTCGAATTTTGTGATTAAAAACATTACTGAAAGGCCGATCAAAACTTTCTGGGGTTTGGATCGGTGATTTGGTAGTTCTGGTTACATTTGTATATAAAGTTTTACAAGCAGATTTATTTTAAAAAAAAGTTTTTACAAATATTTGATATTTTATTTAATGAATTATTATTATAATTATTTGTATAATTATTTTGTGTGTATTTTATATTTGGTTTGCTTTTTATTAACTTTCTTTACTAAAAATATCTTTGATTCTATTTATTTCCGAGCTTCACTTCCATGATATATGCAAATTATAATAACCCTCAAAATTAGTTCGAAAAAAAGTTTCCTTCCTTGTATTAAAGATTCAGCAGAGATAAACGCCTAGAGACATAATGAAAGATGCCTGGAATATGCAAATAAATCATCAGCATTATTTTTAGATTTTAAAAAGTTCACATTTCCCAAGTTTGTCAGGAATGAACTCTTGTGATTATGAACCGGCACAGAACATTACAGCGGCTCTAGAACAACATTAACATTCAGCTCGTGTTGTTCCGTCAATCTATTTATTCCTAATTTCATTAGAGCAATTTATAACATCTATTACATTGTATAATAGCAGTGGGGGGGGGGGGGTGCTAATAGGGGCATCCTCACTTTCCATTTGCCCTATTAGGAAATATGGACCCCATAGATTTTGGTCCAGTACTTGGGACTCCCCCTAAATGAGCCAAAGTGGAAAGCCGCTAACAAAGAGCAGCTCTCAATGTGGTGGTCCCGACCCGCCCATATTCTGCATGTAATTTTGTACATACAAAAAGTATTCAACCCTTGGACTATAGGCAATATCAATCACCACCTTTAGGTAATACGTGCTATTCTGAAAAGAGGTTGTCCCAATAAGACAACCCTTTTCATAGGGGTTGGTTCCCTTCTTTCGGAAATTCTCTCTTAAGATGACACTAACCTCATTAATTTTGTTTTTTATTCCACTTTTTCCATGATGTAAACGTAAAGAAATGGCCTAAAAATAAAATAAAAATATGTCTGTGACAATTATGTAACTTAGTTTCTTTGTATGTCTGACTCATGACCGATCCGTTGTGTAAACGTCCATTTCTTCTTCGTATGATTTCTCTACTTACCACATCCTACAGCTCTTTGGTTGTTACTCTAGAAGTGTATAAAGACCCTTACAATGCAGGTGTGGTATAGTGTCATTTAGTATGTATGATATTACAACGGATGCCAACAGATCCAGTACCAACCTTAAAGGGGATTTCCAATCATTGATCAGCCGTTTAATTGATAGACAAAGTATTGTGTTGTACTATCTGCAGAAACGAAGCATCTGAGTAGTCATTTAAAGGGATTGTTCTGTTAAGAAAACCCAGTTTTATAAACCCTATTAAGGAATTCTGAGATAATAGAGAAGGGGGGTCTTCTATTGAGGGTCCTCATCTCTTGGTCAGAGTGGAGAGCGGTTACATAGAGCGTCTCCCGCACTGGAGGACCTGCCCTGTCCTGTATTACACAGACAACACATTGGTTAGAATGAGAACTGTATAATGCTTAATTTTCCCTGTGGTGGCGCTGCAGGGAAATTTAACACTTACTGTCAGGTTTTCCCACAGATCACAGCTGATCGCTGGGGATCACAGCAGGGTGACACCTTGTGATCTGCTTATTGTCAAGGGATCTTCTAACAAGTAGAGATTATCCTCTAACATGCACATTTTTTCCAAAGTGGACAACCCTTTTGAGCATTAGGGGAATATGTCATCATGGCCGGCCTTAGGTACGTACGACAAGTGCGGTTGCACAGGTCGCCACCCGCCGCACTGTAAGGGGGCACCACCGGGTGTGCATGCCCTGAGCCGTGGCCACTACTCTGGGAGCCAGCGGGTCAGGTGCCACTCACTTACCGCACCGACCTCAATACTGGCTGCCCTGCTCCTTGGCCACCGCTCATCCGCTCACCCTGTCCTGCGACCTGAATGACGAGACAGATGTGATGACATCATTCAGGATGCAAGACAGGGAGGAGACACCGCGCTTCCTATGCGTTTCCAGGGCTGGTGGAGACACTGAGGAAACGTTTTCTGCGGCCGGCTCCAGCAGGCAGTATTTCTCAGAAGCCCAGCAGGTCAGTCACTGACTGTGGACTTTGTTTGAATGGGGGCACTGATGGGGGTCTAAAAAGGGCAATAATGGCAAATGGACAGAGCATTCAGTGCCACCTTGGTACCCATTTGCCACTTATTGCCACTTTAGTGTCCTTCTATTCAGTGCCCCCTTGATGCCCATTTGCCATTTTGTTGCCCCTTTATTGTTCTTCTGTCACAAAGATGCAAAAGGCTACAGGGGCAGTAAATGGCAAATGGGCATCAAGGGGCCACCAAACAGAAGGACGCTAAAGGGGCAATAAGTGTCAAATGGGCACCATGGTGGCATTGAAAGACACTAAAGTGTTAATAAATGTCAAATGGGCACAGAATTCAGCGCCTTCATAGTGCACATTTACCATTTGTTGCACTTTTAAACCCTGTTCAGATTACGTGAAAAGCTATGTACACCTTTGAAATCTTTTTTTTTTTTTGGTGCAACTTTGTAATTACATTTAAGGCTTCGTTCACATCTGTGTCAGGGCTCCGTTCAGGCGTTCTGTCTGAGCTTTCCTTCAAAACAGAACTCTGACCGAAACATTTGAAAAACATATTTTTCCGTTTGCATCACCATTTATTTCAATGGTGACGGATCCGGTGCAAATGGTTTCCGTTTGTCTCCGTTGGTTCTGTCATTTTGATGGACTGAATAGCGCAGTCTGTTACGGTATTGATTCCGTCAAAACAACGCAACCCTTGCACAACGGAGACAAATAGAAACCATTTGCACCGGATCCGTCACCATTGAAACCAATGGTGATGCAAATGGAAACCTATGGTTTCCGTTGGTTTCAGTCAGGGTTCCATTCTGACGGAAAGCTCAGATGGAACGTCGGAACGGAGCCATGACGCAGATGTGAACGTGGCCTTATTAAACAATTTTTACTTTTTGAGATACAGCGGCTTTGTATTCTGTATATAGAGCAGCCGTATCTAGCGCTGAGACCTGAATCCGTCAGGTCAGTGGGCCTGACGGATTCAGTGTCAGTGGGTCCTGCGTGTCTCTGACAGTTCATAACTTAGATGTGATGGATAACAGGTGGATACTGCGTGTCAGTGACACGCAGGAGCTGGTGACATTGAACCCGTCAGTCCCACTGACCTGACAGATTCAGGTGTCAGCGCTAGATACGGCTGCTCTGTATACAGGATACAAAGCAGCTGTATCTCAAAAAGTATTTATTTAGAAAGTTGCACAAAACACACTGACTGATTATTAAAAAAAAAAAAAAAACTCTAAAAGGTGTGCATAGCCTTTAAAGTGGTTGTCCGGAATAAAATTGTTGAAGCAGCTGGAGGAGTTAAATTAAAAAAAGAACTTATACTTACCTCTCTCCTCCCAATACTACTACATTATCTGTACTCAGAGAGCTATCATTGTGTTATCTGTGGTGTTACATAGGACTGCATGTAACATCTGCTGCACTATCTGTACTGTGTATATATGTGCCTGTGTGGGTTTATTTGGGTCTGTATGTCTATATATTTACCTATATGTATTTGTATATGACCCATTATGTGTGTGTCTACATGCCTCGATAGGCCTCGTGCACACTTCCGCCACAGTTTTCACGGCCGTTTGTGACGGATCCGTGTGGCCGTTTTAGCGGCCGTGTGCAGTCCGTGTTTCCGTTTCCGTGCATCGAGCATGGTACTGTCCAGGGTGCTGAAAGAGTTAATGGGCTGTACTGATCAATGGTAACTCTTTCAGCACCCTGGACAGTACCATGCTCGGCGCACGGAAAATACAATTTTAATGTAATAAAAAAAAATATATAATACATTTCATACTTACTTTCCTCCTGTCCGGCCTCCAGCGGTGACGTTTCATCCATGTCGCCGCTGCAGCCAATCACAGGCTGTGGTGGCGGTCACGTACATCAGGATGACATCAGAGGGCCAGCCTCCAGGGATGACGCTTCATCCCACGTGACCGCCTCTGCAGCAAATCACAGGCTGCAGAAGCCTCTGCAGCCAATCACGGGCTGCAGCGGCCTCTGCAGCCAATCACAGGCTGCCGCATCAGAAAGGAAGGCCGGACTGGAGGAAGAAGAGGGACTCATCACCAAGACAACGACCGGGTACGTATGAACTGATTTTTATTTTATTTTTAATCAGCAGCCTCTTTTCTCTATCAGTGATTGATAGAGACAAGTGGCTACCGATTAGTGTAATATTTCTGTTATGTTTTTCTGCCCGCCCGGCCGTTGCTAGGCAACGGCTCCATCACACACGGACGGCACACGGATGGCACACGGATGCCTTCCGTGCGCCTTCAGTTTTTCTGACTGCCCCATTGACTTGCATAGGCCTCACGGTCACGGAATCTCGGAACAAAGAAGGAAATGCTCTACTTTGGATCGGAACGGAGCAACGGGACCGTTAAAAAAACTAAAGTGTGCATGGCCCCATTGAAATGAATGGGTCAGGGTGCTAGCCGTCAGAAAAACGGCTAGCACACTGAAGGAGAAAACTGAAGTGGGCGTGGGGCCTTAGTGTGCGCGCGTGTGTGTGTGTGTGTGTGTGTGTGTATATTTGTATGTATATTTGCCTGTATGTCTAAATATGTGCCTCTTTGTAAGTACTTCATATATATATATATATGCTCCAGTGTGTGCGTGTCTATATATATATATATATATATATATATATATATAGAGAGAGAGAGAGATTGAGAGAGAGAGAGAGAGAGAGAGTTAATTTTTTGGGGTTTGTGGAGGGCAGTAATGGAGAACCCCGCACAGGGCGCCATCCAACCTAAGGCCGGCCCTGTGTGTCCTCTTCCTCACCTTCCAGTAGCCTGTTGTCCCCCTTTCTTTGCCAGCAGGATCTCTTTAAATGTTTACAGACATAAATTCGTCATACCAAAAAATTCTCTGATGTTAACCAGTAAACAGAAGAAGAATGAGGGGGATGCAGATGCAACTTTTCTCTCTTTGTGTTTATGAGACGGCATGCTGTGAGAGGGGAGAGGGAGCTGCAGGGGTATTAGCTTGAGCCCTGAGCCTATCCACTCAGCAAGCAATGAGAGAAAAAGCGAAAGAAAGAAAACGCCTCAAAATTTTGGGTTTAAACACATTTCCAGCTGCACTACACCTAGTCTCCATCTACATCTGCCTGAGGAGGGATTGTGAATTTTTGAGAGTATAGGTATCCTACAACCAGTCGGTGTTGTGAAATAATTGAGCTGGGCCGATATTGGGTCATGCAAATGGAGAATGATCCCAAGCACAGCAGCAAATAGATATCAGATTGTCTAAATAAGAAAGAAATCAAGATATTGGAATGTCCAACGTCTCAGTCCAGACCTCAACCCCTTTGAAATGCAGTGGTGGGGTCTTAAGAGAGCTGAACAGAATCTAATGCCCTCAAACATCAGCACCTGAAGCAATGTTGTAAAGAAGAGGGGGACAAATTTTTTTTTAAAACCCTGTGGGAGAATGAGAATCTTATAGGGAACATGTTTACTTCAAGTTTTTGTTGCTAAAGTGGTTCTACCTATTACAGAATTATAGGCTGTACTTATTTTCTGTTTCTAAATGTTGCTTTACTTTGTTGGAAAAAATTACGACTTATTGAAATCTGTTGTGTATTTTATGTTGTCTCCAGAGATAATTTGCATGTTTATAGATGTGAAGGGGGGGGGGGGCACACAATTGTTATATAGGTCTTGATAGTTGGATGCACTTTTTATTTTTGTCCCTTTGATATTTGTTCTTGTTAATCATTTTCTTTTTTTTCTTTAATGTTTTTATTTTTATTTTATTTTTTATGTTTTAAATAAAAATCAGCTTCTTCATCCGGGGATAGATCACAGTTGATGTTTCCTGTAAGTGCCAATGTAATTTTTTTGTTATAATGTGTTTTTTTTATTATTTTATTGCTCTGGTTTTTCATTGTTCCACTGCATCTTAGGCTCTGTTTACACTTGTGTCATGGTTTCTGCTAATATTAGGACACATAGCCGGCTCCAAAGTGCATACCAGCGGGCACTCGACTTACAATGGCGTTTTGATGGTATTTGCAACTGAGTTTCCACCGACAGAACATCCACTGGCGCACAAAAAAAAACAATTTACTTACAATGCGGTCCGTCATTTTGTATGCAGTGTTATATTCTTCATCAAATCTGACGGAGGAGCCTCCAACGTAGATGTGAACAGAGTCTTAAGTAAAATTAGAAGAATACGGAAGAAACTTTGCAAATAGCCTACGTTAATAATATTCTGCCATTTTTTGTATACAGCTCCTATGAAGGCGTATGAGACTACAAACACATCCTGATCCTGCAATCATGTGTAACTCCACTCCCTTTATTGTTCAGGCTGGGTTGACACGAGCATGTTACGTCCGTAAAGGACGGAACGTATTTCGGCCGCAAGTCCCGGACCGAACACACTGCAGCCGGGCTCTTAGCATCATAGTTATGTACGACGCTAGGAGTCCCTGCCTCGCTGCGGGACAACTGTCCCGTACTGTAATCATGTTTTCAGTACGGGACAGTATTTCCACGGAGAGGCAGGGACTCCTAGCATCGTACATAAGTATGATGCTAGGAGCCCGGCTCCCTGCAGTGTGTTCGGTCCGGGACTTGCGGCCGAAATGCGTTCCATCCTTTACGGGCTGAACATGCTCGTGTGAATCCAGCCTCATTCTTACCTACAATCAATAGTAGATGAGGCAGAGGGTGTGGAGTAACACATGACAGCAAGATCAGACTACACAGGCTTTGTTTGTAGTCTGTTACAGTGGTGACCTATAGATTTGCATAGATGCTGTATGCAAAAAAACGATAGGAGATTTTTTTTTTCAACCAAAAATTGCTGGTTTTTTTTTATATTGTATGTGTTGGGAGGATAAAAAATAGCTAAATCTGATATATGTAGCAATACTTTGTTCAGCATTGAACTCTATCCAGCCCAATACTGAGTTCAATAAAATTCAGCAATAAGTGGCACCAAGTTCATATTCGGCACATGTAGTCATCTATGTAGAGTCCTGTGGCAATATTTTAATGTAAGCCATTTCCATGTATGAGTACAATATTAAGGGGTCAGTCAATAACACTGGAGGCATATTTATAAAGATGAGAGCCCATGAACCATAATGTATTGTAGATTATTTCAACTATGACAGTAAGGGCACATTCACACGTGGCGGAATTGCTGTTGAATTCTGCTGCGGACAGTCCGTTTTTTACATTTGTTTCTATACATTTTTAGGAAACTTAGTTCAGACTTTGCAGAGAATAACTGTGTGGTAATCAGGCTGCGGTGCAGAATTTTCCCTCCGCAGCAGCTCATGATGTTGCGGAGAAGAAGCGGAATTTCACTGCGGATTTCAGCCTTTGCAATGCAAAAACTGAAATCTGTGGCAAGTCCGCTGTGATATCCGCAACATCTGAATTACCTGTCAAATATGCAAATGTTGCTGCAGATTCGTTGCGTAATTGCCCCAAATCTGCACCAACATTTGCAGCGGAAAAATTCTGCCAAGTCTGAACATGGCCTGAAGAGGTTTCCTTTTGTGAATTACATTTTGAACTTTTTTATGGACTTTTTACTGATGAACACGAAAGGTTTTTTACAAGTGTTCCTTGACCCTTTTTAAAAATGTAGGTTGGTCATTTTTCAACATTTTCAGACTTGACCTGGTAAGTTTTTTTTGATAACCAAGAAACTTCCAGTAGGATGGCACAATGTTTATTGAGTTGATTTGTTTGCCATTGACTTACTAGACATGGCGGACCTCAACATTGTCACCAGGCAAAGCTTCCTCCTGAGTCTAAAGAATGGAATCACTGAATTTAAAGGAAGTTTTGTATTGTATTTTATTCCTTTACAATGTTACAGCTTTGTGCTCTCTTTTACAATATGGTTTCTACATTGTAGCGACTCCTGGGTTTTATCTCCATAAGGCTATGTTCACACGGAGTATTTTGCAGGAGGAATATCAAAATGGAAGTTTGAGGCAGATTTTCCTCTCCCTGCACGCCGATTTTCGCGGCGATTTTCGCACCGTTTTTCGCCCGCAGCCATTGAGCGCCGCGGGCATAAAACACAGCGAAATATGCTTTCTCTGCCTCCCATTGAAGTCAATGGGAGGTCAGAGGCGGAAACGCCCGAAGATAGGGCATTTCGCTTCTTTTTCCCGCGAGGCAGTTTTACTGCTCGCGGGAAAAAGACGCCTCCCATTGAAATCAATGGGAGGCATTTTCGGGCCGTTTTTGCCGAGTTTTGCGACACGGTTTCCGCGTCAAAAAACTCGGCAACATACTCCGTGTGAACATAGCCTTACATATACTTTTTACCACACCATAAAATGTGAAGACATTTCCATAAGTGTAACCAGAATGGTGGAACCATTGGATGGACATGTCCGGATATCATTACCCAACGGTTAAAAAAAACATGACTACTGTATGTCACCGACTCGCAACCTAAAGAGGTTTTTCCGAGACATACTGTATATTTCAGAAAACCCATTTACAGATGTAGCCAAGGTTATCTTGACTCTGATAACTTGTTGCAGCGTGATATCACACAACAGAAGCCATCGAAAAAGTTACTTAATGTTTCCCGTCACGGTGTATTTAATGTGTTAATCGTCAATATAAAGATGGCTACATCTGTACTGTTCTTGCCGGGTAGTGACATTACATGAGATATCACGTCACATGTCTGTGATATCCAGAGCTGGATTATAGAGAGGGCACAAGGGGCACGTGTCTAAGGAGCCTCGACCATCTTTGATACCCATGGGGCCTCCATCACCCACAAAGTGTGGCACTATTATTAGGGCACAATGTGTAGCACTATTATTAGGGGGGATTATGCATATGGTAATAATTTGAGGGACACTATGTGATTGCCACTATTCATTTGATGGGTGGCTATGCATGCGTGTGGATCTCTCTTTTGGAGTTCTTGGTTTGGCCGTCTCTATAACTCTCATAGACATCAGTGGAGGGGGCCACATGCATGTGCGTCCACTTTTTTATATATGGCTGTGATATGGGGTCAGGTGGAATCCAAGTCCCACTGGTGAGATGTGGGCCCTCACCAATTCCCCTCCACTAACCTCATTCCAGCCCTAATGGCAGCCAACAATGGCATGGCATTATAATGTTGTGCCCACAGGACAGTGCCATCATTTTCTGCCATAGTCATGTGATATGAAAATCTCAATAGAAGACACCTTAATACTTAGGGTATGTTCACACGCAGTGACCAGAAACGTCTGAAAATAGGCGAAAACAGCTCCTGATTTTCAGAAGTTTTTCTTAACAACTCACGTTTTTCACTGTGTTTTTATGGCAGTGTTTGGAGCTGTTTTTCAACGGAATCAATGAAAAACGGCTCCAAAAA
Organism: Rhinoderma darwinii; assembly: GCF_050947455.1. Lineage (NCBI taxonomy): Eukaryota > Metazoa > Chordata > Amphibia > Anura > Rhinodermatidae > Rhinoderma > Rhinoderma darwinii. The sequence goes on along the minus strand of NC_134691.1, from coordinate 8,607,325 downwards.
CGTCCAAAGAAGTGTCCTGCACTCCTTTTGACGAGCCGTCATTTTACACGCCGTATTTTGACAGCGAAGCGTACAATTAAGGCTCCTGGGAACAGAACATCGTAATTCCCATTGCAAGCAATGGGCAGATGTTTGTAGGCGTATTAGGGGCTTTTTTTCAGGCGTAATCCGAGGCGTAAAACGCCCGAATTACGTCTGAAACCACTGCGTGTGAACATACCCTCAGCGTTCTAAAAAGTAACCCAGAGTGAGTGAAGCTGCGGGTCTCGGCCTCAATAGTTTTGAGGATTTAAGAATATTCATGATAGTTTTATTTTTTCAACATCAACAACAGCAAAGATTTTTTTTTTTTCCTGAAATTCACCGGATCTCTGAAAACCCCTTTAATGCTAAAAGTTCAGTATTATAATATGGGTGACCCTGCGGAATGATGTCTTATATGACATATCTAAGTATTGGTTAAGATACATCAAGTGTCTATTTTGGATAGAGAACGAAGGATTTTTTGGAATTTTTTGTTTAACTTGTGATATTAAAGTGTACCGGCCCTTGAAAGATGAGATCAGTGGGCGCCAAATATATAAACAACATTGGGACCCAAACTGCACGAGGTCCACACACTATAGTACTTCCATCTACTGACTAAATACCAGCTGAGCAACGCAGAATAAGAGAATCTATGCCACCCTTTTCCTTGGGCAACCATTGTTGAGAGGGCTGGTTGAAATGCTCATTGCCCTAGTCCAGCTTATGGGTTCAATATTCAAAGTTCAGGGACATTTCATCTGATGTGTTTGGGCACCTTAAGAAACCGGGATATCACAACTTTTTATTGAATTCAGTGTATTATAACCTCTTCGGGTGGTCAAAACCCAGGCCGGTAAAATCCAACTTTTTTATTTTTTGGGTCGAAATCAGGAGAAGACAATTTCAGAAAGATAGAGATATGAACCGTTTATTGCAACCCATAAATATTAATCTTTTCTTATGAGGTACAAAGCTTTGCAACTGAGTGCATCAAATCCTATGGGTTGTGGACTGGCCCCATACATACAGCCAGTCGACATATCTGCAAAACGACTTTTAGAACCAGCTTTTCAAAAGCAAACTGACGGCATCTATTATAGACACTGATCAACCCCAGTGGAATCTGCTTTTGGAAGCCTAAAAAAAAACCTTGCAGTTCCAGGTCTCTTTAAAACCCAGCAATGTGGCTTATAATAGAGAATTCTGCCCCTCCCCCACTTTGCCAATATGGCATCTAAAGGGATATGCAACCTTTGCCAGTTTTCGAGAAGGTCGAAACAGAGGGTACTGTCCCTGGACACTTCTTGAGACCAACAAAGGCTTATAACCATTATTTACAAATTAAAAATTAATAGAGGACAATCTTTTTTCTTTCCGTTATACATACAACAAGGAAGTCCCTGTCTCTATTTTATTAAATGAAAAAAAAATAATAATAATAATAATTACATCCACCCAAATATACCCAAACTTTTATCAAGCATTCCCTAAAAATATAATTCTATTCATGCAGGTACTTGCTGCACCCAAAAAATATTATATATATTTATATACTTTTTTTTTAATAATAAAATTATGAAAAAAAAAAATAATTTAACCCCAATCAATGACTCTCCAGGCAAAATAAATTTTTGGAACGGAGTGGCAAACAAAAATGAAAAATTCAGGTGACAAAAAAAAAATAAAAAAAATAATAAAGTGAAACGCGTGAGATAAATTTTGTTTTCTTATAAATTATATTCTTATTTTTTTTTTTTATAATGCATACCAGTTTCACAAAGTGCATGCTTTTTTTTAATTTTTGAACTGGCAAGCTAGAACAAACCATTGTCTCCTTCTTTTCCCCTTTTTTTTTTTTCCTATCTAGCAGTTGAAAATGTATCAGGCTTTACCCGGCATATAAACTGCCTAATGCACATGCTTTGTCTGGCAATAAAAAATAACAATAAAAAATAAAAAAAATTTTACATTGGGGAAAATAACCTCAAAATTAAGCAAAAATTTTTCAAGTTAATAATACCTGATTTTTGTTTTTCATTGTTGAGGGATTGCACAGACTTAAATATATACCCGTCACCTGCTCCTTTTTACTTAAAATCTTGAAAAAAAACAAAAAAAAAAAGTTTCTTAGTTCATAAATATGAGCGGCACACAAATACCCCCTTTGTTTGTGTGCGACTTTGGAATCGGTACTTGTATATTTTTTTAATACGAAATCCTCTGAAATCCATTTAGACATAATGTAAGGCATACTTTGCTGGAGTAAAAGGTTCTCATGCTTCATGCTCAATAATGAGTCTCAGAGAAGGCAGGCTAGTCAATTCCGCGTGATTCTTTTGCCCCCCTCTCGGTCTCAATTCCGAAAAAAATAAGAATTAAAGGGCAGAGAGAGAGAGAATGGTGACCCGTGGCAAAAGAACGAAGGTGACCTTAGATTGACTTTCGCCTTTTCATTAGCCTGTGGTTTTCTGTAAAGCTGTGCAACCCAGGAGAAATAGAGCTAACCGGAGATGGGTAGAGACTGTTTTTTAATGTGCTCGGTGATATTTCTTCAATCTTGTAAGATATAGAATGAAAGTACTGTGGGTTCAGCTTGGAGCTGAATGAATTTTGATGAGACACCACCTTGCTGGTATACTCATGGGACCTGTAGCACATGCAAGAACAAACTGACTGAAGGTCTGTTACTTCGGCCTTATACCGAGGCCGACCGTGTTGTGAATCTTCTTGTATGTGGATGATCATGCTGCTCCGATTTCCAGCCAGAGATGCCCGTTCCTCGGCATCTCTCCTTTCATCTTCACTGTTCATGGTTAAAAACCTGAGAACAACTAAGTTTAGAAATGCCCCGATGACCGTCAAACCTACCAGAATGTACATAAAGCTAAAAGCCACGTAGACTGGCCTCTTTTGGAGGGCCCTGTTTTTCTGCAGGGCCACATAGTCTCCAAATCCTATTGTAGTTAAAGTTATAAAGCAATAATAATACGCCTGGAAAAAGCTCCAATCTTCATAATGGGAGAAGGCGGCAGCTCCAATGCATAAAGTCCCCATGCAGGAGAAGAAACCCACGGTCACCATGTTCTCCATCGAGACGTCTGTGCTCCTCATTCCACAACATTTCTTGATTCTTTTTAGGAGGTACTTCACAAAGGTGTTCATTCGTTCACCGAGGCTTTGGAACATGACCAGGGTAAGAGGGATTCCTAGCACAGCATAGAACATGCAGAATGCCTTTCCAGCATCGGTGCCAGGCGCAGCATGCCCATAACCTAGGAGGAGACACAAAAGACACTTTAGAACGTGGTTACCATCTTCATGGTCATTATTGAAAGTCAACATCCAAAATAATTTTTGGTGATATTATAAAACAATAGCAAAGTCTATTCAAACTTTTGGGTCCAGTAAAAAGAAACTGTGATCCAGCGCTTGTGCATAAATAAAAGGAATCAAGGTTCCAATTTTATTGTATATCAAAATTAAAAACTATGAATCAAAGTACAAAAAGGGTGTATCGCATTTAGATTTCGCCTACGCGTTTCAGACACGTGCAGTGTCCTTCATCATGGCATGTGTGGGTCCAGTATCAATTTCTTTCGAACACGTGGATCCTTGACTAAATCAACCTGAACCTTCAACCGGTAGCACAAATGACCACAATTCTTATGAGAAGACCCAATCAATTGAACAAGACAGCTATAAATGGAGAAGAGGACAACCCGCAACAAGATGGATGGACCGTATCACTATCATGACCAAGCCATTGACTCTTTCCTGACCGGAGGGGTTTTGGTCTTCAGTCATAAAATGTAACCTTTTGGAACGCTGCATTCTAAAAGTGATTATTTCTATTTTTTTTATTTCTAATTCTACCTCAAAATGTTTTGTTTCTTTTTTTGGCAGGACACATAGGGCTTACTCAAAATTGAAAATTGAAATGCATCTCAATTCGTTTTGTACATCTTTTTTTAGGGAAAAATGGTCTAAAACGAGAAAAAATATTTTTTTTCTCATTTTTATTATGCCATGTTTTAAGGTAGTTTGTTCAATGAAAATTTAACCCAAAAACGAATCCTCTAATTCTCCCACACACATAGCAATGTCAAATGTGTACATTGTGTTACGTATGACGTCACTATAGCATCGAAAACAAAGCCCCTATTTTAACTTTAGATTTATCTCCCTCCCTTATCTTCAGCCACAGCCTCTGGACATTGGGGAAAATAATAAGTGCACGTCGAGACGTGGCGGAATTGCTGTGGACAGTCCGCAGTGGAATTCTCCAGCGGCCGTTTTTTACATTTGTTTCAATACATCTTTGGGCAAGTTAGTTCAGACGTTGCAGAAAACTCCGTTGCGGACCATGGGCTGTGGTGCAGAATTTTCCCTCCGCAGCATGCACTGTCTGTTGCGGAGAAGCGGAATTTCACTGCGGATTTCAGCCTTTGCAATGCAAAAACTGAAATCAGTGGCAAGTCCGCTGTGATATCTGCAACGTCTGAATTACCTGTCAAATATGTAAATGTTGGTGCAGATTCGTTGCGTAATTGCCCCAAATCCGACCCAACATTTGCAGCGGAAAAACTCAGCCACATCTGGACGTGCCCTTAATGTACATACCTTTTTTAGTAGAGTCGCAAAAGCAGATCGGGTCGGGGCACAACAGACTAGAATTGGTGGCTGGAGGTAATTATTTTATGTTTGGCATAAAGTATATTCTGCCTGACAGGAACGTATTAATGCATGACGTTGATACAAAACTTGTTTGTGTTACACAGAATATCTAGAATGTACACGCATTGGTTTGGAGAGGTTTTGCACTTTTTTGGGGGGAGGGGACTTTGTATTTTTTAATTTATTAAATTTTTTTGCTATTATTTTTCTTATTTTATAAATATATTTTTTACATTTTACTGTATTTATGTATATATATATAGTTTTTTGGAGTCTTTTTTTTTTTTTTTTACTGTGGGGGCACAGGTTACCAGGGAACACATTATCTATGTGTTTCCTATTGTCCCCATATACAGATCACTCAAAATATTTAACTTATTAGATCACAGTTATCACAAATTATTTCAGTTCCCTGTCATAGTACAGGATCAGGCTGTCTGTGTTACAGCCCGATCCTGCCCAAGGCATTGTGTTACAGCCCGATCCTGCCCATGGCATTGTGTTACAGCCCGATCCTGCCCATGGCATTGTGTTACAGCCCGATCCTGCCCAAGGCATTGTGTTACAGCCCGATCCTGCCCAAGGCATTGTGTTACATCCCAATCCTGCCCATGGCATTGTGTTACAGCCCGATCCTGTCCATGGCACTGTGTTACAGCCCGATCCTGCCCATGGCACAGTTTTACAGCCCGATCCTGCCGGTGGCATTGTGTAACAGCCTTATTCTGCTGATAGCACTGTGTTCAGGAGAGCATAGTGCCATAAAATTCAGCAAGTAAATTAATAAGTTGCAGGCACAGGACCAGTCAGTCCCTTAGCCCGTTAGGTTATATGGTGTGGGCGGGAAGAGGTTGAAAACCCTGAAGATCGAAATAGAAAAGAGGACATTCTGAAAAAACACTGTTCATACGGTCTGCAGGAGTCAACAATCTCTTCTTTTTAGAATAAGTTCAGTTCAGTCAACAGACAAGACATTGCTTGACCTTACATTCAAAGTATGACAAAAAACGACAAATATCCATCAAGTTAAAACAGAAGAAGGAGATTCCTCAATAAAAACAAACCTTCCACAATTTATCAGCTTTTACTTGTTATAGACATATCATAAGAAGACCTACATTCCTGAGAAGGGCAAATATGTTTTGAAGACCTAAACGAAGAGGACGACCAGAAATCACAAATTTACTGGTCACTACGAAACTCAAAGACCCAAACACTTCATATTATGGAGACATAGACACTCCATGTGCCACCATATGATGCCTTAATACAGCTCCAGATTCTCCTTTTCTAGGGGTGAACATATCCATATTACATTATGACATATTATCATTCCTTTTTCAAAAATTCTGTATGAATCTACTAATAGTTAAGTAAACTAAAATATTGTTCCTTATGTACAAGTAAATAACCAATATGACACTGCATCCTATATCTAAGAATATAACTATTATAATACCTACTATATACAAGAATATAACTACTATAATACTGCCCCCTATATATAAGAATATAACTACTATAATACTGCCCCTATATACAAGAATATAACTACTATAATACTGCCCCTATATACAAGAATAGAACTACTATAATTCTGTCCCGTATGTACAAGAATATAACTACTATAATACTGCCCCCTATATACAAGAACATAACTACTATAATACTGCCCTATATACAGGAATATAACTACTATAATACTGCCCCTATATACAAGAATATAACTACTATAATACTGCCCCTATATACAAGACTATAACTACTATAATACTGCCTCTATATACAGGAATATAACTACTATATTACTGCCTCCTATATACAAGATGATTACTATAATACTGCCCCTATATACAAGAATAGAACTACTATAATACTGCCCCCTATATACAAGAATATAACTACTATAATACTGTACCTATATACAAGAATATAATTATTATAATACTGTCCCCTATGTACAAGAATATAAATACTACAATACTGCTCCTATATACAAGAATATAAATACTATAATACTGCCCCCTATATACAAGAATAGAGCTACTATAATACTGTCCCTATATACAAGAATATAACTACTATAATACTGTCCCTATATACAAGAATATAATTACTATAATACTGCCCCCTATATACAAGAATATAACTACTATAATACTGCCTCCTATATATAAGAATATAACTACTATAATACTGCTCCTATATACAAGAATATAACTACTGTAATACTGCCCCCTATATACAAGAATATAACTACTATAATACTGCTCCCTATATACAAGAATATAACTACTATAATACTGCCCCTATATAAAAGAATATAATTACTATAATACTGCCTCCTATATACAAGAATATAACTACTATAATACTGCCCCTATATACAAGAATATAACTACTATAATACTGCCCCTATATACAAGTATATAACTACTATAATACTGCCCTTATATACAAGAATATAACTACTATAATGCTGCCTACTATATACAAGAATCTAACTACTATAATACTACCCTTATATACAAGAATATAACTACTATAAAAATGCTCCTATATACAAGAATATAACTACTATAATACTGCCCCTATATACAAGAATATAACTACTATAATACTGCCCCTATATACAAGAATATAACTACTATAATACTGCTTCCTATATACAAGACTATAACTACTATAATACTGCCCCTATATACAAGAATATAACTACTATAATACTGCCCCATATATAACAATATAACTACTATAATAGTGCCTCCTATATACAAGACTATAACTACTATAATACTGCTCCTATATACAAGAATATAACTACTATAATACTGCCCCTATATACAAGAATATAACTACTATAATACTGCCCCTATATACAAGACTATAACTACTATAATACTGCCTCTATATACAGGAATATAACTACTATATTACTGCCTCCTATATAAAAGATGATAACTACTATAATACTGCCCCTATATACAAGAATAGAACTACTATAATACTGCCCCCTATATACAAGAATATAACTACTATAATACTGCTCCTATATACAAGAATATAACTACTATAATACTGTCCCCTATGTACAAGAATATAAATACTATAATACTGCCCCTATATACAAGAATATAAATACTATAATACTGCCCCTATATACAAGAATATAAATACTATAATACTGCCCCTATATACAAGAATATAAATACTATAATACTGCCCCCTATATACAAGAATAGAGCTACTATAATACTGTCCCTATATACAAGAATATAACTACTATAATACTGTCCCTATATACAAGAATATAATTACTATAATACTGCCCCCTATATACAAGAATATAACTACTATAATACTGCCTCCTATATACAAGAATATAACTACTATAATACTGCTCCTATGTACAAGAATATAACTATTATAATACTGCCCCCTATATACAAGAATATAACTACTATAGTACTGCCCCTATATACAAGAATATAACTACTATAATACTGCCCCTATATACAAGAATATAACTACTATAATACTGCCCCTATATAAAAGAATATAATTACTATAATACTGCCTCCTATATACAAGAATATAACTACTATAATACTGCCCCTATATACAAGAATATAACTACTATAATACTGCCCCTATATACAAGTATATAACTACTATAATACTGCCCTTATATACAAGAATATAACTACTATAATGCTGCCTACTATATACAAGAATCTAACTACTATAATACTACCCTTATATACAAGAATATAACTACTATAAAAATGCTCCTATATACAAGAATATAACTACTATAATACTGCCCCTATATACAAGAATATAACTACTATAATACTGCCCCTATATACAAGAATATAACAACTATAATACTGCCCCCTATTTACAAGAATAGAACTACTATAATACTGCTCCCTATATACAAGAATATAACTACTATAATACTGCTCCTATATACAAGAATATAACTACTATAATACTGCCCCCTATCTACAAGAATATAATGACTATAATACTGCCCCCTATCTACAAGAATATAACTACTATAATACTGCCCCTATGTACAGGAATATAACTACTATAATACTGCCCCCTATATACAAGAATATAACTACTATAATACTTCCCCTATATACAAGTATATAACTACTATTAGGGCAGTCAAAGAACGACGCTGTTACAGGGCTCTGTTCGACAAACCGCCACTGATAATAAGGTCCGCATGATTACGAATTTTAATTGTAAATCCGAGGAAATTTTGGTGATAATGAAAAAATTTTGGCCAATACTCCAGCAGGACCATACGCTAGGCAAATTGTTACCATCTGTCCCTTCCATTACATTTAGGAGAGCCCAAAACCTCAAGGATCTTTTAGTACATAGTTACCACCGGGGCTCGCAACCCCAGTATGCTTTTGGATCTAAAGGTCCAAAATGGGGTTGCTTTAAATGCGGACGCTGTGTAGCTTGTCCAAACATCGAACAGGCAACTACATTTTATGATTTTGACCATACACACGAATTCAAGATTACCCATCACATTGACTGTACCACTATGGGTGTCATCTACTTTGCCATCTGTCCTTGTGACAAAATTTATGTAGGAATGACGACCAGACAACTCCGTAGGAGAGTACGAGAGCATGTGTTGGGCATTCAAGCGGCTATGGGAATTGAAGATGTATCACAACTTAATACGATTCCTCGCCATTTCAGGTTATTTCACAACTGTGACGCATCACTTTTGAAAGTGAGAGCTATCGATCGCGTACTGATTGGTCCAAGGGGTGGTAATTGGAAGAAGGCCTTGGGACAGAAAGAAACTACCTGGATTATGAGGTTGGGATCCTTACATCCATATGGTCTTAATGAGTACAACAGCTTCGTACCATTTCTTTGAAATCGCCATAGTTAAGTCATGGTCACTTTCTTTGGTTTGAGCATTGCCACTCTCCTATTGGTGTCCACCAATATTTTATCCCTGTACTTTTTAACTTGTTGTCATTGTTTTTATCCTTTTATTTTTATGTTTATGTGTTTGTACATTGGGTTTTCTACTTGCCATTCCCCTTATGCCCTGTTCTTCTATCTAGACATACGTGGATATTGATCTTTATTCTTGAGGTCAACTATTATCCCAGTTGTTCACAACTTGATAAGAAATTATTATCTTGTTATAAGATCTCTGTTGTTTTACAGCATGATTCCCGCCATACTATTCAGCATGAAGTTTTCGGATCCAGTTCAAATCCCCGTGATGACCCCGCTATGAATTTAGAGTGACATCCGGCAGATTCGTCCTGTGGCCATTGGTGGGCCAAATTTTCGGATTTTCTGATCACTTGTGTATATATATTTACAGTCAAATCCTTTTCACATCGACCCTTTAACATTTGATCATTGTTACATTGGTTTTTGGTTTACGATCAAGTCTGTACTTTTGGCTTTTTCGTCATTGGTACTTTTGCACAGATTGACACAATAAATTATATTGAGTTAGTCAGGCTTTCAGTCTTTCTTTTATTTTCTTTTTTTGTTTATTACAGTCACCATGTATTTAACCTAGTAATTGAGGTTTGGTTTATTAAATGTTTATAGCAGTAGTCACTGTCACGTTCAGTCATTTGGCAGTTTTAATCATCTTCCCATCACTAAATTTTCTTGGTCACTCATTGTAATATAATTTTTGTTTGTCCTCATCCCTCTTCCCTTTCCCCCTTTTCCTTCCCCTCCCCTCCCCCCTTCCTCATTCTCCCCTTCCCCACTTCCCCCCCCCCCTTTTTTCTTGCCTCACTTATCACGTTTAATATTACTGACATCAATTGTGTGTGAGGCAACTATAGTCTTAGCACATACTTGTGCACTTTGCTCATATTCCTGCACTACTGGATTAAAATTAATTAGATTTATGTATATTTTTATGTATATTAATTTTGGATATATAAAAAAAATTTTTGGCCATCGTTATGATTGTCATTTGACTCACCTTTGGTTTTATTTACCGCATATTCACGATTTTCGGGATAGATGTACGGTTTGTTGTGCTGCATTAATACTAATTATATTGTTCTGTTCCTCTTCAGCATTAATCAATATACACTTGTTGTGTTATCCTATTTTCTAATCATTTTTGTTGATATTTTTTCACGTTTCCTCACTTCTCTCACATTCACAACCGCTCACTTTGATCATATGTATTTTGTGTATATGTAGGTACATATATGTATATATATATATATATATGTGTTCATGTATGTGTGTGTAGGTATATGTATGTATATCCTCGGTCACTTTTACTTTCTTTCCTCTTTTCATTTTTTACTTTTCACAGCATTACTGGTTAGTTCCGGTACTGTGTTTCAGCTCTGAAGTGTGATATGGACTTGGATAGTCAGCTTCAGCACCTTGGACAGTGACTGCTCTAACTCTCTGTTATTTAGCTTTGACGGCTGTGCTGAGCATTTCAGCACGTTGGACAGCGACCTCGGCTCTTAATGCTTTGCTATGCTCTCCAGCGTGTTTAACAGCAACTGCTGCTCTCACGCTGGACTGTCACCTAGCAACGGGACGCCTTGTCCCGCTGCTGCTGTTTAATGTGATCGGCTGGGCTTTTTTTAACCTATTTTTTCACCTTAATGATCAGGATAGATAGTTCTACCTTGGGCCAAAACTGGATTGCCACTAAACTTCTAATTTCATTCCTCTTTATATCCCTGCTTCTGACCTTCGGCAGCTCCACATCGAGCGGGCGGGCTGATTTCATTCCCCCGCCCGCCTGGTGTGGTTATGCCGATGGAGGCGGTTCTGGGAGGAGGACTGTTTTGACATAAGACTACACGATAGGACGCTATCGTGGGTGGGCGGGATGTATCGCCGTCTGTCATTGGTGACCGACGCTGAACACCTAACCACCCGATAGGAAACAGCTGTGATTTTACCGGTAAAACATAATTGAAGAAGGTATATCTAGGGGTAACTGGGGCATTTGGACATCAACCCCTGACGAAGCACCAGCGAAACGCGCGTTGGGTTAAGCAGAGGTCCCCCTCTTGGTCTTGATCTCCTATTTATCTTCTTATACGCAGGTGTAGGTATACTACTTTGCATTTTGTTTTTACTTAGATTGTACTTTATATATATTCTCTATACTTATTTATGCGTTCATCTGTGCAAAGCGTACCATGCCTAGTACCTGCTCATTAATATGTACTTATGCACTTTAGCCATATATAGGTTGTGTCAGACCATTTTTACATCTGGGGGGCTACTCTGCTTTTACGTTCGGATTCCGTTTGTGTTCGAGGGTCCATGGCATTTTATTATGTCTAAGTGTTATACGTTGTCTCCATGTGTCTAATTGACTTTAATAAAGATTATTTGTATTTTTTCAAACACCTGGTCGTGACTTGTTTCTTGTTCTGGTTTAGTTTTAATTAGTCACTAGGACCACTAGTATCATTCGGGGTATTATTCGGTTTACTATTAGGGCACATTCACACGTGGCGGAATTTCACTTAAATTCCGCTGCGGACACTCCGCAGCGTTAATCCGCAGCGGTGCCGTTTGTCCATTGACTTACACTTTAATTTACCAGTGTTCGTTTAGACGAGGCGTAAAATTCCGCTGCGGAGCATAGGCTGCGGAGCGGAATTTGGTGTCCGCAGCATGCTCTGTCTGTTGCGGAGCAGTGGCGGACTCATGGCGGAATTTCTCCATTGACTTCAATGGAGAGTCAAAATTCCGCAATGAAGTCCGCAGATCTTATGTGTGCTGCGGAGCGTATTCGTTTTACTACCATGACATTTCTTCATTCTGGCTGGACCTATGTATTTCTAGGTCTACAGCCAGACTGAGGAAGTCAATGGGGCTCCCGTAATGACGGGAGCGTTGCTAGGAGACGTCTGTAAATAGTCACTGTCCAGGGTGCTGAAAGAGTTAAGCGATCGGCAGTAACTGTTTCTGCACCCGGGACAGTGACTACCGATCTCAATATACAGCAACCTGTAAAAAAATAGATAAGTTCATACTTACCGAGAACTCCCTGCGTCTGTCTCCAGTCCGGCCTCCCAGGATGACGTTTCAGTCTAAGTGACGGCTGCAGCCAATCACAGGCCAAGCACAGGCTGCAGCGGTCACATGGACTGGCGCGTCATCCAGGGAGGTCGGGCTGGATGCCGAAAGAGGGACGCGTCACCAAGACAACGGCCGGTAAGTATGAAAATCGTTTACTTTCACTAGGGAAAGTGCTGTCCCTTCTCTCTATCCTGCACTGATAGGGAGAAGGGAAGCACTTTTCCCGCAGTCCGCAGCAGCTAGTCCGCATCAATTTACTGCACATTTTGTGCAGATCCGCAGCAGAATCTGCAACGCAGATTCTGTGCGGCATTGATGCGGACAGTTGCGGAGGAAATCCGCCACGTGTGGTCATGCCCTAATACTGCCCTTATATACAAGAATATAACTACTATAATGCTGCCTACTATATACAAGAATCTAACTACTATAATACTACCCTTATATACAAGAATATAACTACTATAATACTGCCCCTATATACAAGAATATAACTGCTATAATACTGCCTCCTATATACAGGAATATAACTGCTATAAGACTGCCCCTGCATACAAGAATATAACTACTATAAAAATGCTCCTATATACAAGAATATAACTACTATAATACTAACCCCTATATACAAGAATATAACTACTATAATACTGCCCCCTACATACAAGAATAGAACTACTATAATACTGCACCCTATATACAAGAATATAACTACTATAATACTGCTCCTATATACAAGAATATAACTACTATAATACTGCCCCCTATATACAAGAATAGAACTACTATAATACTGCACCCTATATACAAGAATATAACTACTATAATACTGCTCCTATATACAAGAATATAACTACTATAATACTGCCCCCTATCTGCAAGAATATAATGACTATAATACTGCCCCCTATCTACAAGAATATAACTACTATAATACTGCCCGTATGTACAGGAATATAACTACTATAATACTGCCCCCTATGTACAAGAATATCTACTATAATACTGTCCCTATATACAAGAATATAACTACTATAATACTGCCCACTATGTACAAGAATATAACTACTATAATACTGCTCATATATACAAGAATATAACTACTATAATATTGCCCACTATATACAAGAATATAACTACTATAATACCGCCCCCTATATACAAGAATATAACTACTATAATACTGCCTCCTCTGTATAAGAATATAACTACTATAATACTGCTCCTATATAAAAGAATATATCTACTATAATACTGCCCCTATATACAAGAATATAATTACTATAATACTGCTCCTATATACAAGAATATAACTACTATAATACTGCTCCTATATACAAGATTATAACTACTATAATACTGCCCCCTATATACAAGAATATAACTACTATAATACTGCTCCTATATACAAGAATATAACTACTGTAATACTGCCCCTATATACAAGAATATAACTACTATATAATACTGCCTCCTATATACAAGAATATAACTACTATAATACTACTCCCTATATACAAGAATATAACTACTATAATACTGCCTTCTATTTACAAGAATATAACTACTATAATACTGCCCCTATATACAAGAATATAACTACTATAATACTGCCCCTATATACAAGAATATAACTACTATAATACTGCCCCTATATACAAGAATATAACTACTATAATACTACTCCCTATATACAAGAATATAACTACTATAATACTGCCTTCTATTTACAAGAATATAACTACTATAATACTGCCCCCTATATACAAGAATATAACTACTATAATACTGCCCCTATGTACAAGAATATAACTACTATAATACTGCCTCTATATACAAGAATATAACTACTATAATACTGCCCCCTATATACAAGAATATAAATACTATAATACTGCCCCCTATATACAAGAATATAACTACTATAATACTGCCCCTATGTACAAGAATATAACTACTATAATACTGCCTCTATATACAAGAATATAACTACTATAATACTGTCCCTATATACAAGAATATAACTACTATAATACTGCCCCTATATACAAGAATATAACTACTATAATATTTCCCCCTATATACAAGAATATAACTACTATAATACTGCCCCCTATATACAAGAATATAACTACTATAATACTGCCCCTATATACAAGAATATAACTACTATAATACTACCCCCTATATACAAGAATATAACTAATATAATACTGCCGCTATATACAAGAATATAACTACTATAATACTGCCACTACATACAAGAATATAACTGCTATAATACTGCCCCCTATATACAAGAATATAACTACTATAATACTGCCCCTATATACAAGAATATAACTACTATAATACTGCCGCCTATATACAAGAATATAACTACTATAATACTGCCCCTATGTACAAGAATATAACTACTATAATACTGCCCCTATATACAAGAATATATCTACTATAATACTGTCCCTATATACAAGAATATAACTACTATAATACTGCCCCTATATACACGAATATAACTACTATAATACTGCCCCCTGTATACAAGAATATAACTACTATAATACTGCCCCTATATACACGAATATAACTACTATAATACTGCCCCCTGTATACAAGAATATAACTACTAGAATACTGCCCCTATATACAAGAATATAACTACTATAATACTGCCACCTATGTACAAGAATATAACTACTATAATACTGCCACCTATGTACAAGAATATAACTACTATAATACTGCCCCTATATACAAGAATATAACTACTATAATACTGCCACTATGTACAAGAATACAACTACTATAATACTGCCCCTATGTACAGGAATATAACTACTATAGGTGTATGTGCACACGACAACGCCAAATACGTGTTTTTCGCGGCGTCTTTTACGGACGTAATTGGAGCTGGTTTTGATTGGAGTCAATGAAAATCGGCTTCAATTACGTCCCAAGAAGTGTCCTGCACTTCTTTGCCGCGGGCGTAATTTTACACGCCGTCTTTTGACAGCGACGCGTAAAATGACAGCTCGTCTGCACAGAACATCGTAAGACCCATTGCAAGCAATGGGCAGATGTTTGCCAACCTATTGGAGCCGTCTTTTCAGGCGTAATTCGAGGGGTAAAACGCCTGAATTACGTCTGAAAAGAGGTCGTGTGCACATACTCTAAATCTTCTGATGTGTATGATTATGTAGATCTGAGGTAGAAGAAACTGCACTGGAATCCATCATGTCACTTTTAGCTGTCATACAGTGATCCTTTCCTTGTGGCTCTTGTGACTTCTTACTTGATCACATGACAATATCAGTTGTAGGTATCACACTATAGAATGAGCTGTATAATGGATATATACGCCGGTGGCTTCACCTGTCCCTCCAGCGTGGCTGCATTTAGGAATTTTTATATTCCGGCTGAGCTGATTGACTTGGGGTGTTTCAGGCTTGGCAGCTGTGACTTTTGCTTTGTGGATCCTGACATAGTTCGTTGAGCTGCTTACATCTCTCTTCTGCTGAGCTGGGAAATTTTTGCACCATTCGCTTCCCGACTCAGCACCATAAGGGCATGATCACACGTGGCGGATTTCCTCCGCAACTGTCCGCATCAATGCCGCACAGAATCTGCGTTGCAGATTCTGCTGCGGATCTGCACAAAATGTGCAGTAAATTGATGCGGACTAGCTGCTGCGGACTGCGGTAAAAGTACTTCCCTTCTCCCTATCAGTGCAGGATAGAGAGAAGGGACAGCACTTTCCCTTGTGAAAGTCAAAGAAATTCATACTTACCGCCCGTTGTCTTGGTGACGCGTCCCTCCTTCGGCATCCAGCCCGATCTCCCTGGATGACGCGGCAGTCCATGTGACCGCTGCAGCCTGTTATTAGCCTGTGATTGGCTGCAGCCGTCACTTAGACTGAAACGTCATCCTGGGAGGCCGGACTGGAGACAGAAGCAGGGAGTTCTCGGTAAGTATGAACTTCATTTTTTTTTACAGATACATGTATATTGGGATCGGTAGTCACTGTCCCGGGTGCAGAAACAGTTACTGCCGATCGCTTAACTCTTTCAGCACCCTGGACAGTGACTATTTACAGACGTCTCCTAGCAACGCTCCCGTCATTACGGGAGCCCCATTGACTTCCTCAGTCTGGCTGTAGACCTAGAAATACATAGGTCCAGCCAGAATGAAGAAATGTCAAGTTAAAAAAGCAAGACGCATCCGCAGCACACATGACATGTGCATGACAGCTGCGGACTTCATTGCGGAAATTAGAATCTCCATTGAAGTCAATGGAGAAATTCCGCCATGAGTCCGCCACTGCTCCGCAACAGACAGAGCATGCTGCGGACACCAAATTCCGCTCCGCAGCCTATGCTCCGCAGCGGAATTTTACGCCTCGTCTAAACGAACACTGCTAAATTAAAGTGTAAGTCAATGGACAAACGGCTCCGCTGCGGATTAACGCTGCGGAGTGTCCGCAGCGGAATTTAAGTGAAATTCCGCCACGTGTGAACCCAGCCTAAATGTGTTGATCCATATGGGACCCATTTACATAGATCAGGCTACAATTCCTCTTTAACCCCTTCTGCCGGATCACGTTAATGTACGTCATAATCTGCGGTGCATTCCCGCATTATCACGTACAGTTACGTCCAGACGATAAACTGTCACCATGGTGACAGCAGGCAGATCACGGCGGCGAGTAGCAACAAACACTTGCTGCTCGCCGGTACAGGACCAATCAAAGTGGTCCTGTGACGTCGATGGCTGTGATTGGTCATTCAAAAATGAATGACCAATCACAGCATATGTAAACAAAACACAGAGAATTCTCCTCATCGCCGACTCTGACAAGCTCATTTCTGTCAAAGAGCTTGTGAGAGTCGTCATGTGAAGCCCTGTCAGACAGAAAAAGTTAAAATACAGTGAATAAAGATCTCTTCTAGATCTCCCCAGATCCTCCCAGATCTCCTCAGATCTCTCCTGTCCCTGTAGTTAGAAAATAATCCCCAAATCGCCCACCCATTACCCCAGTGAAAATACTGCGCCATATTACGTTAGGCAATAGCCTAAATACCCCCAGATCGTCCCCTCGCTGCCCAGCGAGAGAACATTGATCCGTGTCAGCGTCCAGTCCGATACACACAGATCGCCACCATTCACTGTTGCCGTGCCACATACAGTCACAGTTTTACGCAGTGACCCAGTCCGTTCCATCCCGCTCCTACGTTTTTGAGAGCGCCAGTTTGTTTCCAGTTAATAAAAAAAAAAAATACAAAAAAAATATATATAAAAAAAAATTTTTTTTTTCTTAGTGACAGTTACATTTTAGGGTTACAATAAAATTAGAGCTGTTACATTGTAGTGTCCATTACTACAATATGGCACAGAAATTTTATAGCCCAGAGGAGGCGTACGCTATGCTGTGCTCAGATACAGACTCTGCTAGCGAAGATGAAATGGAGTTCGTGCTGACATCTTCGTCTAGCGAGTCTGATGAGCCCCCCCAGCAGCACAGAAGAGTTGCTGGTTCTGACCCCCCCGATAGTGAGGCGATATGGATGCCTGCTACAAGTTATGCCCCCCAGGTTCCCGACTTCACCGCATCCTCGGGAATCCAAGTGGAGACCACGGGGTTTGGAGAGTTCGATTTTTTAAAATTATTTTTCTCCGCTGAATTTATAAATTTAATGGTCAAACAGACTAATTTATATGCGGAACAATTTCTCGCCAACAATCCCACATCCTACTATGCCAAAGACCAAAATTGGACCCCCACAAACTCTGAGGAGCTTTGCAAATTTTGGGGCCTGTTACTGAATATGGGCCTCATAAAGAAACCCAGCATTAGGGACTACTGGTCATCGGATGTCCTATATTATACCCCCCTTTATGGCACCATTATGACCAGAAGAAGCTTTGAGGTCGTCCTCAAATTTCTGCATTACGCAGATAATACCCGCTGCCCACCCCCCAATGATCCAAATTATGACCGTTTATTTAAAATAAGGCCTGTCATAAATCATTTGAATTTAAAATTTGCCCAAATCTACACCCCAGATAAAAATATTGCGGTCGACGAGTCTCTCGTCAGTTTTAAGGGAAGGCTCCACTTCCGTCAATACCTCCCAAATAAAAGGGCCCGGTATGGAATAAAGCTCTATAAGATCTGTGAAAGTTCCACCGGGTACACCCATTGTTTCCGGATTTATGAGGGAAGGGATTCCAAAATCGATCCCCCAGAGTGCCCCCCTTCCCTTACTGTCAGCGGAAAAATTGTGTGGGATCTTGTACACCCGCTACTTGGCCAGGGATATCATGTCTATATAGACAATTTTTATAACAGCATCCTTCTCCAAAAGTGCCTTTTGGCAAGAGCGACAGTGGCCTGTGGCACAATCCCCAAAAATTCTAAGGGCCTCCCCAAAACCCTCCTGGGCAAGATTTTGCCAAAAGGGGAAAGCAAAGCAATGTGCAGTGACAACATGTTGCTAGTGAAATATAGGGACAAGAAAGATGTCCACATTCTAACTAGCATCCATAAGGATAGCAGCATCAATGTTCCAGTTCGTGGCTCCAGCACCACAACTTCCAAGCCTGCCTGCGTACTGGATTATAACCGCTTTACGGGTGGGGTGGATCTATCTGATCAGGTCATAAAGCCGTATAGTGCCATGCGTAAAAGTAAGACCTGGTACAAGAAGCTTGCAGTCCACCTTACCCAAATGGCAATGTATAACGCATTTGTGGTGTCCAGATACGCAGGCAATCGAAACACATTTCTCCAATTTCAGGAGACAATAATCAAGGCCCTTTTGTTTGACAACCCAGGAGGCGAGGGCACTTCTTTGGGAGATTATAGTTGCCGTATAATCCCAGGCCAGCACTTTCCCTCAGTAAATCCCCCCACTGACCAGAAAACAAGATCCCAGAAAAGATGTCGGGTGTGTTCCAAAAAAGGCATTAGGAAAGACACTATCCACCAGTGTGAGACATGCCCCAAAAAGCCAAGCCTATGCATCAATAAATGCTTCAAAATTTACCATACCTCCACTGAGTTTTAGATTATTTTATTTATACACCCGTTTATTTTACAAATTGGCCATTCTAAATTGATTTTTGAAGCAGAGTAATTTTATATCAAATAATTTTTGCCCACAACATTTAAAATAAGCCCAAACAAAACTAAAAATTCTTACTGCACCCCTGGATGAAAACCTAAAGTGGCTTCACGTTATAATTAGTCACACCAAATTAAAAAATGTTTGAAAAACCCCTAACAAAATTCTCACTATACCCCTAGATAAATACCTACGTGGTTTCACGTTATAATTGGTCACACAAAATTAAAATATTTTTGAAAAACCCCTAACAAAATTCTCACTATACCCCTAGATGAATACCTTGAAGGGTAGAGTTTTCAAAATAATGTCAATCACTGAAATAGCATACTTGAGATAAAAATTAAATTTTTATTTGACAGCATCATTTCATATAAATGTAATATTCCTTCAATACATATTTTTTATTATAATTTTACTGAGTTTGCCTATTATTATAACTGATTGATGGGGCTAAAGAGATGTATGACTAGTCCCTTTGAAAAAAAAGAAGTGACATTATAAAGCCCTGTTCTTTCATCCTGTGAACATGCTCAAGTTCTAATTTTTTTCCTCCAGTTCTCAAATATATTGCCCTTCAGTCCAATACAGTTCTAATTTAAATTCTCCCTGCTTGAACTGTTGTTAACAGCTGTGGACTGACACATTTGTTGGTCATCTGCTTTGTTGGCATGACACAGTTACATACACTGGCAAATGCACTTCTACGGGTTAATATGCTGTGGAAGGCAACCATGTACCAAAAATAATAGATTTGGTAAAAAAATTACCACCTAAATACCATGATTCTGGCTATGAAAACCTAGCGGTACAAACATTCATTAAACCACTAGGTGAATACCTTAGGGGTGCAGTTTTCAAAATGGGGTCACTTTTGGGGGTTTCTACTGTTTTGTTCCCTCCAGGGCCTTGAAAACACGACATGGCACCGAAAACCATTCCAACAATATCTGCGCTCCAAATGGCACTTCTTCCCTTCTGAGCCCTTCTGTGGGTCTAAACAGCCGTTTATGACCACATGTGGGGTATTGCCGTAATTGGGAGAAATAGCTTTACAAATGTTGGGGTGCTTTTTCTCCTTTATTTGTTTTAAAAATTAGAAAATTCTATGTTTTTTCAGAAACAAAGTCGATTTTCATCTTCACAAACTAATTCTAATAAATTCAGCAAAAAACCTGTGGGGTCAAAATGTTAACTATACCCCTAAAAAAATTCCTTGAGGGGTGTCGTTTCCAAAATGGGGTCACTTTTGGGGGTTTCTACTGTTTTGGTCCCTCCAGTGCGTTGCAAACGCGACATGGCACCAAAAACAATTCCAGCAAAATCTGCGCTCCAAAATCCAAATGTCGCTCCTTCCCTTCTGAGCTTTGGCGTGGGTCTAAACAGCAGTTTATTACCACATATGAGGTATTGCCGTAATCGGGAGAAATTGCTTTACAAATGTTGGGGGCCTTTTTCTCCTTTATTCCTTGTAAAAATTAGAAAATTCTATGTTTTTTCAGAAACAAAGTAGATTTTCATTTTCAAAGACTAATTCCATTAAATTTAGCAAAAAAAACTGTTGGATTAAAATGCTAACTATACCCCTAGATAAATTCCTTGAGGGGTGTAGTTTCCAAAATGGGGTCACTTTTGGGAGTTTTCCACTGTTTTGGCACCACAAGACCTCTTCAAACTGGACATGGTGCCTAAAATATATTCTACAAAAAGGAGGCCACAAAATCCACTAAATATTGAGTTGCGTTTCTTGGGTAAAACCTTCTGTGTTACAGAAAAAAATGTATTACAAATGAATTTTGGCAAAAAATATGAAATTTGTAAATTTCCCTTCTACTTTATTTTAATTCCTGTGAAATGGTTAAAAGGGTTAAAACACTTTCTGAATGCTGTTTTGAATACTTTGAGGGGTGCAGTTTTCAAAATGGGGTGATTTATGGGGACTTTCTAATATTTAAGGCCCTCAAAGCCACTTCACAACTGAACTGGTCCCTGAAAAAATAGCCTTTTGAAATTTTCTTGAAAATGTAGGAAATTGCTGAGAAAGTTCTAAGCCGTGTAACGTCCTAGAAAAATAAAAGGACGTTCAAAAAATGATCCCAGTCTAAAGTAGACATATGGGAAATGTGAAATAGTAACTATTTTGTGTGGTATAACCATCTGTTTTACAAGCAGATACATTTAAATTTAGAAAAATGCTAATTTTTGCAAATTTTCTCTAAATCTTGGTGTTTTTCACAAATAAATATTCAATTTATCGACCAAATTTTTTCACTACCATAAAGTACAATATGTCACGAGAAAACAATCTCAGAAACGCTTGGATCGGTAAAAGCATTCCGGAGTTATTACCACATAAAGAGACACATGTCAGATTTGAAAAAATGGGGCTGGTCCTGAAGGCCAAAATGAGCTCGGTCCTGAAGGGGTTAAAGTGAATCCCCGGACAAAAAATTTGGAAACCCCTTTACATTTTCTCAAGTTTTTCTACCCCCGAGGCTGTCGTTTCCGAGATTTACCCCTCTTCAGTCCTCCTCAGTCACATGTGCTGGAAACTGATTACGAATAATCCCCCAAAAACAATATCTTTTTATCCATCTTTCTGCTCTTTGCACATTTTTGTAATTTCCAGATAACTCCTTTAACTCTCCAAGCCAAACATTGTGTTTATTTACTGTAAATTACATAAAATTCTGTATATCTGTCTTAAGTGAATCACAGCCCGGTAATTTTCTGCTGGAGGTTTGAAATTGTTATATTAGTTATTATCCATGGTGTATAATGACAGCTGAACTATAGGGCGCACCATGAGAACTGCTCAACAATCTAGTGCGCGCGCGTTGTATCCGTGGTTGTCTGAGCTTGTTATACATGATACACTAACTGTGAGTACAAGACAATAGGTATAAATGAAGGGAAGTGGATGATAAATCGCTTGTTGGAGCATTACGGTTATTTAAGTCCCGTCTAGCTGCGGTGTGTAGGCAGGAGTCACGTGTAATGTACACTATATGTTCAGCTACAAACACAAATAAATTGTGGTTAAAGCGTTAGGGCGCGTCCAGACGTGGCGGAATTGCAGTGGAATTCTCCAGCGGCCGTTTTTTACATTTGTTTCAATACATTTTTAGGCAAGTTAGTTCAGACGTGGCGGAAAACTCCGCTGCGGACCATAGGCTGCGGTGCGGAATTTTCCCTCCCAGCATGCACTGTCTGTTGCGGAGAAGAAGCGGAATTTCACTGCAGATTTCAGCCTTTGCAATGCAAAAACGGAAATCTGTGGCAAGTCCGATGTGTTTTCTGCAACGTCTGAATTACCTGTCAAATATGCAAATGTTGCTACAGATTCGTTGCGTAATTGCCCCAAATCTGCACCAACATTTGCAGCGGAAAAACTGCGCCACGTCTGGACATTCCCTTATAGTTCATAGTGGCGGCTTTAAAATAAATGACGATACAACACTGGTAGTGTCCCACTACCCATATTTTAGGGAATATAACTTTTAGAGTTTACATGCAGAATGAAAGTACAAAAAAATTTGAGCCCCTTTGTAAATACATGACATTACTTATCTTGTACTGATCCTGAGTTACATCCTGTACTATACTTGTATTATACTTCAGAGCTGCACTCATTATTCTGCTGGTGGAGTCACTGTGTACATACATTACATTACTTATCCTGTACTGATCTTGAGTTACATCCTGTATTATACTCCAGAGCTGCACTCACTATTCTGCTGGTGCAGTCACTGTGTACATACATTGCATATCTTGTACTGATCATGAGTTACATCCTGTATTATACCCCAGAGCTGCACTCACTATTCTGCTGGTGGAGTCACTGTGTACATACATTACATTACTTATCCTGTACTGATCCTGAGTTACACCCTGTATTATACTCCAGAGCTGCAGTCACTATTCTGCTGGTGGAGTCACTGTGTACATACATTACATTACTTATCCTGTACTGATCCTGAGTTACATCCTGTATTATACTCCAGAGCTGCACTCACTATTCTGCTGGTGCAGTCACTGTGTACATACATTGCATATCTTGTACTGATCATGAGTTACATCCTGTATTATACCCCAGAGCTGCACTCACTATTCTGCTGGTGGAGTCACTGTGTACATACATTACATTACTTATCCTGTACTGATCCTGAGTTACATCCTGTATTATACTCCAGAGCTGCACTCACTATTCTGCTGGTGGAGTCACTGTGTACATACATTGCATATCTTGTACTGATCATGAGTTACATCCTGTATTATACTCCAGAGCTGCACTCACTATTTTGCTGGTGGAGTCACTGTGTACATACATTACTTCTCTTGTACTGATCATGAGTTACATCCTGTATTATACTCCAGAGCTGCACTCACTATTCTGCCGGTGGAGTCACTGTGTACATACATTACATTACTTATCCTGTACTGATCCTGAGTTACATTCTGTATTATACTCCAGAGCTGCACTCACTATTCTGCTGGTGGAGTCACTGTGTACATACATTACATTACTTATCCTGTACTGATCCTGAGTTACAGACTTTGTTATTGTTGTATACTCCAGAGCTGCATTTATAATTCTGCTGGTCGTCTTTGGAAACAGTCATCGAGCTTGTTATCTGAAACGCCCCTAACATTCAGTCTGAACTGAATTATTTTTAGTATCATGAATGAAAACAATTATAGTTAACGATCATTTGGGTCTGCTTTAGTATCTGGACAAGAAAGTATTAAAATACGGTGATCCTCTTTGTGACGACCACCCAAATTTGCACTGAAAAGTGGTCTTCTAGGGGGTGGTCTTCTCAAATAAGATGGCCAGTATATATAATATATGATGGAACTGAAAATCTGCCAAAGGAAATCTAGTTGGGGTCTTCTCAAAGAGGTGATCTTTTGGAGAGGTCTCACTATATAATTTTGTAGTGTAAATCCCAGGTTCCTCAGGGGATGGTCCTGATTAGGCCAGGCCACCATTACCTCCAATCCATGCTCCTTATGTAACATAGTCTATGGAACCACATTGCTGTGGGAGAAGAATATTCCCAGATATCTCCGTTATTTATGACATTTTTTAATTTCTTTATCTGCCTTCCTGTCAGTACGCCAGATCTTCTCCTTAATATGTGGAAGCCTGGCAAGGGAAAAAGGTTTCTTCTGACAGTTAGCCTTAAAATGCTAATTAAAACAGATGCTTGCCGGTTAAAGTCTGATCCATATCCAATACGTGATTTGTGCTCCTCAATGCAGGAATCCAATGATACAAGTGATGCATTTTCTAAAAATAACAGATTTCAGCTGTGGAATAAAAAAAATTCTAAAAGCCTACATACAGATGAAGCCTAAATTATTTGTATCTGTAAGCAGCAAGAAGACAATATAGTCATAACAAGAGGAACGGGAGATGTTGAAGCATTAACCAATAATAATACGATCAGGAGACATGAAGAAATACGAATAAAAATTCACCCCACTCCCCGATTTATAGGATTGGCTGTAAAAATGCATTTGGGATATTTGCAAATCTTGATTATGAGAATGACCCTCAGGTCATTCTCATTATTGGAATCCGTGTCCTAGATGTCCCTACTCTGTACTGTGCAGTTTGGCGACCTTATGAGGTGCACAACACCAAAGGGGTTAAGGGTTCCCCTTGACATTTTCACACTGTCATAACGATATATAAGTAAGGATTTAGGGTGAGGTCGGATTCACACATTCGTCATTTGGCCGCATATTAGAATTCATAGTACGAACACAACACCCAAACCCAATTAAATTCACTCAAGAGAAAGGGTCCCATAGAAAAGAAGAGGATGGCTTCCCCCAGTATGGTGCTGGGTTTTGCCACCCAAAAAAAAGGGTATGAGGTTTGTTTACCCCTCCACACCCATTTAATGCCCCTTGGGCCAATTTTCCAACCCTATGTTCGTTAACAATGCAGTTCCCCCGAAGAGTGGAGTCATGGACATGTTCCCACTACCCAACACTATAGCGTATGGGACAATCCAAGGCTGGTTCTCCTCTCTTAAAGGGCCCCAAATGCAACTGCATGAGCAGCCTCTATGGTACTTACGCCCTGGCCCGTCCTGGCTGCAGCTGTACTTTATCCAAATTTAGATCACTAAAGCAATCAATGGCAATATAAGTCCAGTTCAGTAGAACCGGGGAGGGTCCAGGTCTTGTGTGCAGTTGTACTAGGGCCATATGAAATTGTCCCAATTCAACCCATTCCCCATTCGAGTTGCTAGTCAATTATATTACAGCATGAATGGGGCCCTGGGCAACAAGTAAAATAGGGCCCTCTCGAGCCCAATTTTCAGACCAATGCCTTGCTATGTACTTCAAGAAATATTCTGTATACATAAAACACAGATACTTTTTGGAAAATATTTATACCCGAATTCTGCATACAATGCCGCACTACAATGTCTAAATACTGAAGAGGTGAAAACGAAAGTCCCTGGTGATCCCGGGCAGTGAAGTTCTACCTGCTCCACTCTTTGGCCTTCAGGAATTTTCAGGCAGAATTTGACCTGCCTTCACTTTTTTGCCGCGTTTTTTAGAGCGATTTACAGAAAATGCAGGCAAAAAAAACGGCACAAAAAATGCTCGGAAAATAGCCCCACAGGTTTTTTCTGCCTTCTATTGATTTCAATGGGAGGTCAGAGGCAGAAAGAGCATGCAAGAAAGGGTGGCTAAAAGCCACCCAGGAAAAAGAAAACCTCTGCCTCCCATTGAAATAAATGGGGGTGATTACAGCAGTTTTTGGCACTGATTCCGTCAAAATCAGCGCCAAGAAACTCTGTGTGAACTGGGCCTTAGGTTGTTCCTGGGGGAGTCCAGTCCTAGGAAACAGAGGCCTTGGACAATTGCCCAGTTTGCCAGCCCCTAAAACCAATCTTGGGTGTACACCTCTTATTACTCTGCACCTATCTACAGAGCGGTATAATGCACTTCTATGGCTTTGGGATGGGACCAGAGTCGATGTTATTTTGTGTCCTATAACATGGCACGCAGTATGTGAGTGTGTAGCGCTAGGGGACAGGTAGGTAATGCCCATTTGCATTTGATGGACTTTATGTTCATTTTTTTTATTTGTATATGACCTGACAAACAAAATACATCCTATAAGCCGGTTCTTTGACGTGATTCTTGTTTCTCTGCTATTTTGGGCACAGACCTGAGTTTCTCATACGGCATGCACAATACATAGCACCGCCGATTCCAAAACTGCAGACGCTGCACTCATGACACATAATGTGGTAAAACAAGAGCCGCCATGTATTGTCCTGCGCACCAGCAACAAAGTCAGGTTCACCATCTGATGTTAGAAGTTCACAGCAAAGTAAGTAACACGGGTGACTGATAGACAACTATTCACACATTGCTTTATTTTCTACAGGAAATACCCCCAGCAGCTGTAATGCATCTCATAAAACCACTTTACATGTGTCACTCCACATTCTTCTACTTCTAAGATCTGAGATATTCCCCATATAAAAGGGAAAAAAGCAGAGCAAGGAAGGTGCCGTCATTCTACACCGGTGGTCTCCAATCGCCTTTCATTGATTTTAAAGGGAGACGGAGGCGTTTTTCACCGGCGAGCATTTTAAATAAAACGCTCGCGGGGAAAAAAAAGCGGCATGCTCTTTCTTCCCGCGGTTCCGTCTCTGACCGCCCATTGAAATCAATCGGAGGCAGAAAAAGCGTTTTTCGCTGCGTTTTTTGCGGAGTGTGAACAGCGCCTAACACTTCTCTTCTGAATGGAAAATGAGTAGAATAAGTGGGAGAAGGAAGGGAGGATGTCAGAAAAGGAGAGGGTGCAGCACGAGCAATGCTGTACTGAACCGCCAATAGCATTGCTAAGTAAGGGAGCCTACAGAATGCCACTGGTGTTTTAAGGATAGCAAAGAGGGGGTATATGGAGAGGGGAGCCTGACTGGGGTCTAAAAATAAGGGAAGCTATTCTGGTGTTCTGTACTATATAAGAATGAGAGACTAGGAATGAAAGGAGGAGCCATGCTGGGTACCAGAAATGAGAGGGGATTTAAAACTGGGGAACAAGAGGGGTGCCTTGCTGGGGATTAGGAATGAGAGGGGTGCCATGCAGGGTACCAGAAAGGAGAGGGGGACATGCTGGGGACCCAGAATTAGAGGGGTTCCATGTTGGAAACTAGAAATGAGAGGGGGTCATGCTGGGGACCAGGAATGAAAGGGAAGCCATGCTGGGCACCAGAAATGAGAGGGTATTCATAGTGGGGAACAAGAGGTGTACTATGCTGGGGAACAAGATTTAGAAGTGCCATGCAGGGGATCCAGGATTAGATGGGTGCCACAGGAAGGATTAGAAATAATAATAGTATAATGCTAGGGACCCAGAATTAGAGGGGTTCCATGGCGGGGACTAGAAATGAAAAGGGGGGACATGCTGGGGACCCGTAATTAGAGGGGTGTTATATTGGAAACTAGGAATGGGAGGTGGTCATGCTGTGGTTAAGGAATCTTAAAACATGCAGTAAGAATTCCACTTCCAGATCCTACATCCAGAGCTTTGGCACTTTCATGTAACTGATTGTGGAGAAGTTCTAATGCATATGCATGCATGTGAGGAACACTAATTGTTGCTGGGGACTAGGAATGAGGGAAGTCATGCTGGGGACTAGGAATTAAAGGGGAACTGTGCTGAGAACTAGAAATGACAGATTAGCCATGCTGGGGACTAGGAATGAGAGGGGAGCTGTGCTGGTACCTAGGAATCAGAGAAAAGCCATGCTGAGGGCTGTCTATTGGTGTGCTGTACATGTTTGCTGCATTACACATTTTAACCTGCATCCTGTGTACTTTTTTTTGAGAGGACCACCACCATAAAATAAAAAAAAATTCTGTGCAATTTTAAGTGGCTCAAAGAGGTTTCACTGTTACTAATATTGTGTTTAAATAAAGCTGTATAAATCCATGTGCAGGGAGCTCCCCCTAGTGGAGGCAGCAGACAGTCAGAATTTTATCATATAACTCTATGGCTGTGTGAAGGGAAGAAGGGGTTTTGCATAAATGAATGCTTTCAACATGTTTAGAGTAATATTATTAACCCCTTTACCATTCTACACGACGGGAATCTCATCCTGATTAATTAATGCAAAACGCAGATTTCCCTTTGTGCGGCACGGGCAGTACAAGATGCAACAAACTTCTTAATACATTTTTTGCATCTTACTCCTACGGGCTTCAGACTGAGACTGGGTCCTTCAGAGTAAGAGCCAACAGTAAACCAACAGAATTGTGAATGCAGCTCTGGGTGTAACTGATTATACGACACAATTCTATTAAAGATCAGTGCAGGTTACTCAACCATATATGTGGATGTAAGCGGTAAAACGATGTTCAATAGCGGATATACAGTCTCAGCCTCAATGAATGACCTATTTCCCCCACTATAATTGGGTAGGTTCCTCTATATTTCCCCTATATGTCCGCACCGCCAGGCAGCGCGTTATTTACTAATTGTTGCTGTTTAAGACGGCAGCGATTTATAGGAGTCACATTGGGTCTATTTCTAATAATGACAATGACAAGTTTTAGATCTCTTTGTGTTGAAATACTGACAAGAGATAATGTTTCCCGGGGCTATTAAGGTTTTGTAACGTGAAATTTTCAATTCTTTCATTCTGACTTCAGGCATTTAAAGCCAATACCCCTCCCCCGCTTCTCCCGATCCGCACATTTCAGATGCTTCTAAAGAAAGAATATGTCTAGTTAAGAGTTTCTTCTGGATCCTCTTTAGACTAAGCCTTCATTTATCAATGCTATCGTATATATGTATACAGGCAGGAAGGTTGCCGATAATTAACAGCAATGTCAGCGCGCTACCACTTGACAAGAAAGTAATTTGCTGTAACAAAAAGCAGCTACAGTAACATTTCACCGCCGATATTAAGTCTAAATGGCTTCCACCTAAACCCTACATTTCTTTTTCTGCTTTTATTTTTTTTTAGCATAGTGCCCTGGCTTATACCGATGTAGCCATCTTTATCTTGACTTTTAAAGCATTGAATACGCCGTGTCAAAAAACGTTATCTTGACTTTTTCAATGGCTTTTGTGGTGTGACATCACGATGCAGCAAGTTATCAGAGTCAAGATAAAGATGGCTACATCTGTATGGCCAGGATTATAGTAAGAGACGAGCCGATCGATCTGTTTTACCTACCGGATGACATAATACTGATTGTTTTTTTTGCTTTGATATGATAAAATCGAACCACCAACCTGTCAAATTAATTTACCCATTGAGCTTCAATGAGACAGTGGAATGTAATCGATTGGCCAGATTATCAGATTTTTCCAAAAATTTTTTGTGGAGATTATCTAATTCGATGTTCAATCAATAATAAAGATAGAAAAATAATGGGAAATCTTAAAAAAAGGTACAAAAACGTTCTGCTATCCTGCCATCAATACCTACGTTTGCTGCACATCAAGGAGCAGGGCTACACAACTCTGGTATTGAAGGTAAGTCGCATAGCAGACATTTTTGCGGACATTCTTCTATTATTTTTCTATATTTACTTTGATTGAACATCGGATCAGATAATTTCATAAAAATTATTTTCTTAGTCAATTTACAGTAGTAGAAAATGTTGGTGTCTGGGGAAGTTGTGTGGGTCAGATTTTTTATTTTTTTGGGGAGCCGTGAGCTGGTAATAACGACCTATAGTAACAAGACAGAAAGGACCGGTGTCGTTCCATAGAAAACACTTCAAATATGTATAGCCCTATATATTGCGCTGTTGTCACTTAGGCTATGTTCACACGCATACTAAAAAACGTCTGAAAATACGGAGCTGTTTTCAAGAGAAAACCTCTCCTGATTTTCAGCCGTTTTTTAATCATACTCGCGTTTTGCGCTGCGTTTTTTACGGCCGTTTTTGGAGCTGATTTTCTATAGAGTCAATGAAAAATGGCTCCAAAAACAACTCAAGAAGTGAGATGCATTTCTTTTTTGCGGGCGTCTTTTTACACGCCGTTTTTTGAAAACGAGGCGTAAAAAAATGCCCCATCAGAACAGAACGCCGTATTTCCCATTGAAATCAATGGGCAGACGAAAAATGGCCGAAAATAGCCCGTGTGAACATACCCTTAATCTCTTTCAGACCGATTCCTGTTTCTTGTCAGTAGTTGTCAATAATTTTTCCCCTGCCTGCAGTGGGCTGGAGTTTGCACATTGCTTATGACATGCATGCAGCTGCACAGGGCACAGCCTGTAGCACCTCGTGTGCCTTTTCCTGTGCCTTAGACCTGGACATGTTGCGTCCCAGCATCTGGCTCACAATTTAGAATGATTGATATAACAGTTGATCTAAAAGATATGATCTAGTCACATCTTCGACTAGGTAAGACATCCTAGGACATGTAGTTATTAGAGCTACTAACTGAAGACAGTGATTTTTACTATTCAGAATGAATTGGCTAAAGCTTTTCTTTAAATATTGCAGGAGACTCCAAGTATAAATTAAATTAATTTTATTTTCCTATTTTTTTTATTTTATTTTTTTTAAACATTATGGTTTTTTTTTTAATTTTGCCAAAAGATTAAAAGGTGTCCCCTCAATTTTCAATAAACTCTCAGTACATTTACTTGTTCATGATCTTTACAGCCCTCTCTGCTGCAGATACAAAGAATTGAGGTCTTATACATTTAACTGTTTTTGTTTTTTTTGTGTTTGTATCCAACAAGAGATTCTCTGATCAATGGCTGTAAAATCAGGCACTGACTTAAGTTAACAACTGTGCTCACTAAATTCTCCCCGGGTGCCGTGAGACAAAAATGATCAATAAAGTTCCGTCCATGCAGCAGATTTCCACAAGAATCACAATATTAAAAAAGACAAAGCCATACATCAAGGCCCCATAGAAACGTCTTTTAAATTGTTTGTCTGATATTTTATTTCCTTATTCCACTTTTAAAGGAGCAATTATAGAAAGGATTCCAATGACTCTACTGAATCAAGTTTAAAGTACAACTCCAGTCATGGAGCAGCAATCACTCCCCAGATATATGGCCATAAAATTATAAACTTTTAATTCAAACTGCCCCTTCTATCATGGCTCTGGCTTGCCACCCCCTCCTCCCATGGGCAACAATAAATCTACTATAATACTGCGCCTATATACAAGAATATGACTACTATAATACTGCCCTTATATACAAGAATATAACTACTATAATACTGCGCCTATATACAAGAATATGACTACTATAATACTGCTCCTATATACAAGAATATAACTACTATAATACTGCGCCTATATGCAAAAATATAACTACTATAATACTGCCCCTATATACAAGAATATAACTACTATAATACTGCTCCTATATACAAGAATATGACTACTATAATACTGCTCCTATATACAAGAATATAACTACTATAATACTGCCATTATATACAAGAATATAACTACTATAATACTGCCCCCTATGTACAAGAATATAACTACTATAATACTGCCTCCAATATACAAGAATATAACTACTATAATACTACCCCTTATATACAGGAATAAAACTACTATAATACTACCCCCTATATACAGGAATATAACTACTATAATACTGCCCCCTATATACAAGAATATAACTACTATAATACTGCCCCTAAATACAAGAATATATCTACTATAATACTGCTCCTATATACAAGAATATAACTACTATAATACTGCTCCTATATACAAGAATATAACTACTATAATACTGCTCCTATATACAATAATATAACTACTATAATACTGCCCCCTATATACAATAATATAACTACTATAATACTGCCCCTATATAGAAGAATATAACTACTATAATACTGCCCCTATATAGAAGAATATAACTACTATAATACTGCTCCTATATACAAGAATATAACTACTATAATACTGCCTCCTATATACAAGACTATAACTACTTTAATACTGCCCCCTATATACAAGAATATAACTACTATAATACTGTCCCTATATACAAGAATATAACTAGTATAATACTGCCCCTATATACAAGAATATAACTACTATAATACTGCCCCTATATACAAGAATATAATTACTATAATACTGTCCCTATATACAAGAATATAACTAGTATAATACTGCCCCTATATACAAGAATATAACTACTATAATACTGCCTCCAATATACAAGAATATAACTACTATAATACTGCTCCTATATACAAGAATATAACTACTATAATACTGTTCCTATATACAAGAATATAACTACTATAATACTGCTCCCTATATACAAGAATATAACTACTATAATACTGCCCCTATATACAAGAATATAACTACTATAATACTGCCCCTATATACAAGAATATAACTACTATAATACTGCCCCCTATATACACGAATATAACTACTATAATACTACCCCTATATACAAGAATATAACTACTATAATATTGCCCCCTATAAACAGGAATATAACTACTATAATACTGCCCCTATATACAAGAATATAACTACTATAAAACTGCCCCTATGTACAAGACTATAGCTACTATAATACTGCCTCTATATACAAGAATATAGCTGCTATAATACTGCCCCTATATACAAGAATATAACTACTATAATACTGCCCCTATATACAAGAATATAACTACTATAATACTGCTCCTATATACAAGAATATAACTACTATAATACTGCCCCCTATATACAAGAATATAACTACTATAATACTGCCCCTACGTACAAGAATATAACTACTATAATACTGCCTCCTATATACAATAATATAACTACTATAATACTGCCTCTATATACAAGAATATAGCTGCTATAATACTGCCCCTATATACAAGAATATAACTACTATAAAACTGCCCCTATGTACAAGACTATAGCTACTATAATACTGCTCCTATATACAAGAATATAACTACTATAATACTGCCCCTATATACAAGAATATAACTACTATAATACTGCCCTCTATATACAAGAATATATCTACTATAATGCTTCCCCCTATATGCAAGAATATAACTACTATAATACTACTCCTATATACAAGAATATAACTACTATAATACTGCCCCTGTATAGAAGAATATAACTACTATAATACTGCCCCTATATACAAGAATATAACTACTATAATACTGCCCCTATATACAAGAATATAACTACTATAAAACTGCCCCTATGTACAAGACTATAGCTACTATAATACTGCTCCTATATACAAGAATATAACTACTATAATACTGCCCCTATATACAAGAATATAACTACTATAATACTGCTCTCTATATACAAGAATATATCCACTATAATACTTCCCCCTATATACAAGAATATATCTACTATAATGCTTCCCCCTATATGCAAGAATATAGCTACTATAATACTGCCCCTATATACAAGAATATAACTACTATAATACTGCCCCTATATACAAGAATATAACTACTATAATTCTGCCCCCTATAAAGAGGAATATAACTACTATAATACTGCTCCTATATACAAGAATATAACTACTATAATACTGCCCCTATATACAAGAATATAACTACGATAATACTGCTCTATATACAAGAATATAACTACTATAATACTGCCCCCTATGTACAAGAATATAACTACTATAATACTGCCTCCTATATACAAGAATATAACTACTATAATATTGTTCCTATATACAGGAATATAGCTACTATAATACTGCTCCTATATACAAGACTTTAACTACTATAATACTACCCCCTATATACAAGAATATTACTACTATAATACTGGCCCCTATATACAAGAATATAACTACTATAATACTGCGCCCTATATACAAGAATATAACTGCTATAATACTGCCCCTATGTACAAGAATATAACTACTATAATACTGCCCCTATATACAAGAATATAACTACCATAATACTGCCCCTATATACAAGAATATAACTACTATAATACTGTCCCCTATATACAAGAACATAACTACTATAATACTGCCCCTATATACAAGAATATAACTACTATAATACTGAGCCTATATATAAGAATATATCTACTATAATACTGCTCCTATATACAAGAATATAACTACTATAATACTGCTCCTATATACAAGAATATAACTACTATAATACTGCCCCTATATACAAGAATAAAACTACTATTAGGCTGGGTTCACACGTGGCGGAATTTCACTTAAATTCCGCTGCGGACACTCCGCAGCGTTAATCCGCAGCGGAGCCGTTTCTCCATTGACTTCCACTTTAATTTAGCAGTGTTTGTTTAGTCGATGCGTAAAATTCCGCTGCGGAGCATAGGCTGCGGAGCGGAATTTGGTGTCCGCAGCATGCTCTGTCTGTTGCGGAGCAGTGACGGACTGGTTGCGGACTCATGGTGGAATTTCTCCATTGACTTCAATGGAGATTCTAATTTCCGCAATGAAGTCCGCAGCTGTCATGCACATGTTATGTGTGCTGCGGATGCGTTTTGCTTTTTTAACTTGACATTTCTTCATTCTGGCTGGACCTATTTATTTCTAGGTCTACAGCCAGACTGAGGAAGTCAATGGGGCTCCCGTAATGACGGGAGCGTTGCTAGGAGACGTCAGTAAATAGTCACTGTCCAGGGTGCTGAAAGAGTTAAGCGATCGGCAGTAACTGTTTCTGCACCCGGGACAGTGACTACCGATCCCAATATACAGCAACCTGTTAAAAAAAATAGAAGTTCATACTTACCGAGAACTCCCTGCTTCTGTCTCCAGTCCGGCCTCCCAGGATGACGTTTCAGTCTAAGTGACGGCTGCAGCCAATCACAGGCCAATAACAGGCTGCAGCGGTCACATGGACTGCCGCGTCATCCAGGGAGGTCGGGCTGGATGCCGAAAGAGGGACGCGTCACCAAGACAACGGCCGGTAAGTATGAAATTCGTTTACTTTCACTAGGGAAAGTGCTGTCCCTTCTCTCTATCCTGCACTGATAGAGAGAAGGGAAGCACTTTTACCGCAGTCCGCAGCAGCTAGTCCGCATCAATTTACTGCACATTTTGTGCAGATCCGCAGCAGAATCTGCAACGCAGATTCTGTGCGGCATTGATGCGGACAGTTGCGGAGGAAATCCGCCACGTGTGAACATGCCCTAATACTGCCTCCTATATACAAGAATATAACTACTATAATACTGCTCCTATATACAAGAATATAACTACTATAATACTGCCCCCTATATACAAGAATATAACGACTATAATACTGCCCCTATATACAAGACTATAACTACTATAATACTGCCCCTATATACAAGAATATAACTACTATAATACTGCTCTATATACAAGAATATAACTACTATAATACTGCCCCTATATACAAGAATATAATTACTATAATACTGCTCCTATATACAAGAATATAATTACTATAATACTGCCCCCTATATACAAGAATATAATTACTATAATACTGCCCCTATATACAAGAATATAACTACTATAATACTGCTCCTATATACAAGAATATAACTACTATAATACTGCCCCCTATATACAATAATATAACTACTATAATACTGCCCCTATATACAGGAATATAACTACTATAATACTGCTCCTATATACGAGAATATAACTACTATAATACTGCTCCTATATACAAGAATATAACTACTATAATACTGCTCCTATGTACAAGAATATAACTACTATAATACTGCTCCCTATGTACAAGAATATAACTACTATAATACTGCCCCCTATATACAAGAATATAACTACTATAATACTGCTCCTATATACAAGAATATAACTACTATAATACTGCCCCTATATACAAGAATATAACTACTATAATACTGTCCCCTATATACAAGAATATAACTACTATAATACTGCCCCCTATATATAAGAATATAACTACTATAATACTGCCCCCTATATACAAGAATATAACTACTATAATACTGCCCTCTATATACAAGAATATAACTACTATAATACTGCCCCCTATATACAAGAATATAACTGCTATAATTCTGCAGCGGGCCATTCATATTAGATATTTGTCAGATAGTCCAATGATTGACACCATACAGTAATATTCTCAACAAGCAATATGTCATGTACCAGTTTTAGCTTAGAACCAAATTTTCCTACTCAAATTCTAAAATACGTTTTAAATAAAATAAAAAAAATAAGTTATTTTTAAGGATAAGACCTTTACTTGTTACCTTGAAGCTTCTCTGGGAGAGTTTACAGAAGACTTCTCTATTCCACGTCAATGATACATGTGATTTTTTTTCTCCCTCTGTCTTTCAGGGGTTTGGTCAGGAGGCCTTGAGTGATCATGTGGTATAATTTTACCGCTTTTGTTTCATTGTAACACCATCTAATCATATGCAGAGACCTGGTGTATGCAACAAGGACCATTGTCCACTTTTCCTTCAGTTTGCTCCTTTCATCCAATTAGGGAATATTCCATTGTTACTCTCTCAATCATTATATATAATACATGTGTGCACTTAATTCTGGTTTATCATGCATTAAATATTACACAAGGTGTAAAGATACAAACACGAAGCTAAGAATGTTTAGTCTGACGAGACCTAAGGCGTTAGGTTTGATAGACGAATGCTCCAATTGATGTAATTGTATGTGAAACCAAAAGTGACCCACTTTACGAGGGCTTCAGGCTCATTAACAATCTACAGTACATCAATGGATCAATCACAAGATAAAATGCATGATTACAGAATGTTGACCTACTTGTGAAGGCACCATTCACTCCGCATCTATAAAGATTTAAAGCTTTTATTTGTTCATTAAAAACAGCGAGAAAAAAGCTCATTACATGGAGCGAGTGTATAAAAAAGCTGTGGACTGGGAATCATGGGAGTTGTGACACCAGCGGAGCGGTCAACAGAACCGTAGATGTTCTGGAGACAAGACTGTGGCCATTGAAGAAGGTCTGTGAGTTGTATGTAATGTGGAGGAAGAGTGGGATGTTGACAATATCAGTTAATGGGAAGCATTTCGTTCTTCTAGTGTACTGTAGAATAAAACTAGGAAAACAAGCAAGAAACCAACTCGAAGCCCAAATGACTACAGTAGAGCCTTATCTTATTCTAGACTTATCATGAGAAGATCCAGCTCATCGGAAATGCTTAGAGAAGTTGAATGGAAAACTTGAAGAGGGCAACCAGCAACGAGATGGATGGAGACAATCAGAGAAACCATGAAGACGTTATTGAAAAGCCTGAAGAATCGAAATTGAAAGCTTGAAGGACCCTCTGGAGAAACAGAGCTCGTATGGTCAACTGGAGTCAACATCAACTTGACAACACATGCATTAACAAGTAAAATGTTGGTTCTAGTATACTGTAGATTGCAAAAGGTTTTTCGAGAGTATCATGGATAACTCGGAAAATAAACAAGAATCCAACTTGAAGCCCAAATGACTAGAGTAGAGCCTTATCTTATTCTAGACATATCATGAGAAGATCCAGCTCTTCGGAAATGCTCAGAGTAGTTACATGGAAAACTGGAAGAGGGCAACCAGCATCAAGATTGATGGAGACAATCAGAGAAACCATGAAGACGTCATTGAGAAGCCTAAAGAAGAAAACATGAACACTTGAAGGACCTTTTGGAGAAAAACATCTCATATGGTCAACTGGAGTCAACATCAACTTGACAACACATACGGTACATTAAACTATTGGGGCAAGGGCACATGTGGCTCTTGGGACCCCATGTGAGCCCCCAAACTATTGTGCACTATAGCATTACTAGAAATTGTGAGGCTCAACATCATCTGTCATACTTGATAGCGGCTCGTGACCTACAAAATGTTGTGGACCACTGCTCTCAAGGCTCGAAAAAGTTCTTACTCGACCAAAATATTAGGGTAAATTAATTAATACTATTTTAAATTTAGACAGGATCAAACTAGACCAGACAGACAGAAACTGTGCCAATTTAATCACAGTGGTACACGCCGCTTTTTTAAGCCACCTCTTAGTTGGCATATTTGACACCAAAAATGTTCACCAAAAGAAGGGTAAACGCCATTAATAAATCTGCCACAGTTAAAGACTCCTCTCAGCCATGCCCCCTTTTCTAGATACTCTAGAGTGAGGTGTAAAAAGTGTCTAAAACATATAATAAATTTGTCGCCTTATGCGCTGTAAATCTCACCAATGGAATTTTTTTGGACAAAAAAGACTCAAGACCACAAGTAAAGGCAAGATCTAAGTCCGAAGTGACCAGAACATTGACTGTTTGGGGCAACTAAAGACTCCAGACTAGTAATATAGTGTGCAAATAAAAGTGCAATACAATACCAAAATAATACCACCATAGAGTCCACAAATAATACCACCATCCACTGCCCAAATAATACCACCATCCACTGCCCAAATAATACCACCATTCACTGCCCAAATAATAGTGCCATATGATTATTGTCATTTAGCGTTTAAATAGCAGTGCTATATAATAGCCTAATAATACCTTCATTCTGTGCCCAACAATGCCATAAAGTGCCCAAATAACAGTTTCATCAACTGCTCTAACAGTGCCAGTAAAACCTGATGTTACCTTTGAAATGAAGAAATATAGAAAAAAATCCTTAGCACATTCACATTGGAAAAAATATAAAAAGAGCTTTTATTTCAACATAATGTTACAAGTCCATGGGACACAGGTAGGACGTGTTACCGCTAACGCGTTTCGAACAAAGTGTTTTTACTCATAGCAAGAACACTGATGTTACCTTTGGTGATGCTGCTTCACCCTGGGGATGGTGGTGACCCCAAATATGGATTCCTTGGATTGATTTGCTACTTATTTATTTTAAGGCTGCACAATGACTTTCGGCATGATACAGGTTGCACAGCCAAAGATCGCTGTGTTGCGCTGCCTGCATCACAAGCAATGAAAGTGAATATGGTCGCGTTGCGACTTACAACTTGCTGGAACCGTGAACCCACAGCCGCAGGTTTGGATTTCTTGCAACCACGACAACTTCTCGGTTGTAAAGTGACCACATTCACTTTCATTACTTGCGCTGCAGATAGCCACACCGTGATCTTCGGCTGTGCGATCTGTACCGTGCCCAAAGTCACTGTGTAGCCCCAGCCTAAGGTCACGTTCAGACGTGGCGGAATTGCTGTTGAATTCATCTGTGGACAGTCCACTGTGGAAATTCGCAGCAGCCTTTTTTGCCATTGGTCTCTATCCCTTTTTAGGTTACTTAGTTCAGACGTTACGGAAAATAACAGTGTGGAATTTAGGCTGCGATGCAGAATTTCCCCTCCGCAGCATGCACAGTCTGTGGCGGAGAAACAGCAGAATTGCTCTGCGGATTTTAGCCTTTGCAAAGGCAGAAATCTGCAGCAAGTCTGTTGTGATATCCGCCGCGTCTGAATTACTTGTCAAATATGCAAATTTTGCTGCAGATTCGTTGCGTAGTTGCAAATTTGCAACAAAATCTGCAGCGGAAAATTTCTGCCACGTCTGGAAAATAAAAACTGAAAGGACAGAAACCCAAACAAACCTCCTACTTCTCACAGCTTAGGGTTCGCTATAATTAGATCCTCTGGGAGCTAAACTGTCGGCATTCCAGACTGATACATTAACCTGCACTGATACATTGTAGCAAACTATTAGTACAGGAGAGAGATTTGTGCTGCTGATATATTGTTTACAGAAAATTGTCTAGACTGGGTACAACTGTAACAAACTCAGCTGTGAGTGGTAATTAGGTCTGTACTGGATTTCAGCCTCTAAATTGTGAAGAAGAATGTTCCCATCCACTGACAGAAAGCAGTGATCTTGAAAATAATAAGGTATTGAAACACGAAGTATATTAGAAAGTTGCAGAACTTCATTAGACATAGAAAACTTCTTTTAAGATAGTCGAAAAAAAATAATCCTATGTGATACCAGTATCAATGCCGAACCGTTTCCATACTGCGCCCTCTATGTAATAGACTGTGTATATATTGTGCCCTATACAGCGCCCGCTCTCATGGCACAGCAGTGGGTTCTCAGTGAATACATTTGTCTTATTAGTGATGGAATAGGGAATATGGCGCCCGGTCATGCGGAACGATTCTCCTAAATCACTGGCAGCAGCGACGGAGTAATAGCTGGAGATGTTTTTCGTGGAGCTGGCCGGCTTCCCGTAGCCGTTTTATTTAGCATCTCTACATCATGTCATCATTTTCTACAGAGAGAAATTGCTGAGATAGACAAGATCCATCCATGACAGGCTTAATAAGCCGCAGGCGAGGGCTAGCGGCGACTAATAATGGCGTACAACACCAGAACATGCCGAAATAACAGAGAGGTTTCATGTCTGATAGTAGGCTGTAATAGAGAGCATTACCCCTAACAGAGAAAAAAATTACCTGCAGAAGGCAGTCATTACAATGTCCATGGGGGTTGTCATTCAACTTTTCACAATACTATCACTTCTTCACGTTCTGCTCGTGCAGGTGTCAGTGTTCACTGTAGTTCTGGCATTCTATTCATGAAGTTTAAAATAAACAGGGCTACAGATATCACGGTGTGCTGCAGTGTACTGAACTGTGAGTGTCAATGCCGAGGGGAATGTATTGTTATTATTATTTAGTGCTGATGTAATAAAAAATATTCCACTTTCCAGTTTCTCACGATAATACATGAATGGGATTCAAAAAGTGACAACCGCTATCGTGAGACAGAAATGTGCTCAGAAAAGTTGTCACTTCCCTTCCTCCACTCTTCTTGGCAGCTCATATAAAGTGCATTCCTCAGCAGGGGGCGACGGTGAGTAGAGACACCTGGGTCCTGGTGTGACTACTTTTTCAGCGCCCGATGATGGTACTGTTACGAGAAAAAAAAATCAGCTACATTTTTCTCATCTAAACACCTTTAATTGACACCATTTCCTTGTGTATTTATTCTTTCTAATACGGCATCTCCCTGCAGGTGATTGCAAGAAGTAATAATGGGCGTATTTAAAGGGGTGGTTCACCTTGGACAATCTTTTTTTGTTAAAAGGGTCACTGATAAACTCATCACAGGGGGTCCCACTGCTGATCCCCCAGCGATCAGCTGCAATCTGTGGAGAAGTGCTCAATATACCTGCAGCGCCACCACAGGTGAAATAAAGTATTACACTGCTATCATTGAAATCAATGGGCTGTCCCTGTAATGCATGGATGTGCCGGGTCCTCCAGAGAGAGAGAGAGACTCTTTGTAGCCGATTCTCAACACTAATAGAATGGAAAGTGTCAGCTGTTAATAAGATGTAAATAATAACGTATGCGGTGAGCGCTGCAGGGAAGCCGCAGAACAGGATAGCCATTCCCTAATTTGATTGAGGGTTTAATTTGTCTGAACATCAGTACTGTCCTATATTGTTCACAGTGAATACGATACTGAATAATGATCCCATTACCCGTCCCTCAGCAGCACAGCGGGGCACCAGCACCGATT
This sequence comes from Rhinoderma darwinii, assembly GCF_050947455.1. Lineage (NCBI taxonomy): Eukaryota > Metazoa > Chordata > Amphibia > Anura > Rhinodermatidae > Rhinoderma > Rhinoderma darwinii. The sequence goes on along the minus strand of NC_134691.1, from coordinate 8,564,898 downwards.
TCATAGACACCGTCTCATCCAATCAGCATTCAGCATCTCATTCTCTACTTTGACCTGTCAGCATTTCTGGTAAGAGCACACTTAACATCAAGACGTGATTATGCCGCTTCTTTATAGCAGGATGTATTGTACGGATTGTCGGACTTACCCCAAATCACACAATTCCATTACCTCTTATGATAAAATTTCATTATTACCGGTCTAAGGAGCTCAATATTATACTGGAAGGAAAATCTCAAACCTTATAAATTCCATAGATTATTTTTATGTTGTGTTGACAGATCCGGATCAAAACACCCCGGATTAAAAATGTGTTGGGACCCTGATTTTTTTTTAAAAAAAGGGAAATGGTGACCCAGGTTCCATGCACACGACCGTGACCGTAATTACGACCTGTGCTACCATTATAAAGTATAGGAGCACGGTCCGTAGAATGAAAAAATAGGACAATTTTTTTCGGCAGGTATCTACTGCACGGACACCCTCCGATAGACATACGGGAAGGTGTCCGTCGGCCAAAGAAATAAACGGTCCCGTAATTACGTGGATTTTACAGTTGTGTGGCCTAAGGCTACATTCACACAGTAAAGGTACACGGCGTATCCACCTTGACGGCCACGGAGGATTCCGGCCAAAAAACTGCATCAAATTGTCGTGCAGTTTTTCGGCCGGAATGTCCATTGTGGAAAGCAAGGGGGGTAAAAAAGCGTGCATACTTACCGTCTGACCTCCTCCAGACCGGCCTCCTGGGATGACGTTTCATTAAACGTCATCCCAGGAGCCGGCACAGAATTTTGGGTAAGTATAAGATTTTTTATTTTATTTTTTGAGTTGATTTTTTCCGCTGCAAAAAATCGCAACATTTGCTATTTGTTGCGGGTTTTACCCCCTCCCCCCCCCCCATTAAATTCAACAAGGAAAACCTGCATAAAAAAACAGTGATTACGCAAATACAATTGACCCGCTGCGGATTAAAAAAGCACTTCACAGGTAAATTTCTGAGCTTTTTTCCGCTTATCATTTACGCAGCGTGTGGAGAAGGTTTGTTCAAATCTCATCCACTCTGCTGCTTCTGTATTAAGCTGCGGAAAATAAGCAGTATTTATGCTACGTGTGAACTTACCCTAATACTGCTACAATAAATACCTTAAATTCTGCCATACAGTGCACATATACCTGTAATTCTGCCATATGGTACATAAATAATTGTGCCGTGCCATACCGTGATCACACTATAGTGCTCAAATATATCTATAAGTTCCTAAATAAAACCGGAGCAGGTGGCATAATGTAAGTTTAGGATGTGGTGGGGGCAGGATGGTGGGCAACCACTAAGTTATGGAGGCCGCAGGACAATTGCCCGTTTTGCCGATACTGTTATCAAGCTCTTTGTGTTGATTCAGAGGAAGCAAAAACAAACCCTTCCTTATCCTCCAACCAGGGGCATCAAATAACCATGGGGCCCCAAAGCAAAACATGGAATGGGGCCCCATAAGGGTTTTGATCACCATCAGAAGTAATGTACAAAATGGGTATATACGGTGTGTATATATATCAAATGTATCCTAATACTGTAAAACTCTCTTAATCCAGAAATTCCGATAATCTGGCACTAATTTCCACATGAGATAATCTCTATTAGAATCTTACCGATGCCAAATTAAAGGGACTTTACTGTTGTCTAACTCATGGCTCATGCGTGCCATATTACGAATGTTATTGCAGTTCAGTGATCTCCTAAAAATGATCTGCCTCCAATTACTGCGTTCACATACGAAGCGAGAGAGTGATTTATGTGCATTGATCGATACGATCATGGCCACCACTTTCCCAGACATTCATTTAAATATTAAATAGCACTCATGAGTCACAGCGTAGTGATGCAGGCGATGAAACGGTTGCGTGCCTGGCAATGTATTGTAATGACATGGACGTGGGTGGAATTAGGAGATGCAGCGCACTATCCAGTGCAGGACACCGCGCCCCATAACTCATCTCTGAAGGGTCTTTATCGGGTGTCTATTAAAATAATGGCCTGTAAAGTACATTGACTCCCCGAAGGCCGATGCACCATATGCCACACAAAAATCTCAAATTTCAGTCATCGGATAATATAAAACCTCCAAAATTAACTAAACCCATGCGTTTTTGCCCAGGATTAAGGGCACTAAGGTCGGCCTCTGTATTATAGGTCAGGGGGCAAGGGCAGGTCTTATCAAGGAACTGGTGGTCCCAACATTAATCATCATGGCTTCCAGTGCTATTATAATACCACCCAAGTGAGATGAATTCAGCGAGATTGTCCTGGATGTCCCAGTCCTGCTGTACTAGGAATTCCATGGGGTTATGTGGCTACCTGGGGTGGATTAAGGGTACCATGGGCCCCGGGCACTTTTTCAAGTCTGCCCCCCCCCCCCCCCCAAACTCTGAAGACAGAGCTTTGAAGACGCTGTACCGTATATATTTGCAGATTTCTGTTTAGGCGGCCACAGATCTGGCACGGTTATGAATTAGCTGTAAAAGCAGAATGAGCCATACATAAGAGAGAAAGCAGAATATTTTTAACTTTATATTATTTTTGTGTCAATGGAGTGGTGTGTGAAGGATTATTTTTTTGCGGGAGGAGTTGTAATTTTTATTGGCACCATTTAAAATACCATATAATGGGTGAATTGGAAAAAAATTGAGATTCCTCCATGTTTTTTTGGGTTTCGTTTTTACTGTATATATTTACCTTCTCAGACCCAGAACCAAGCGCAGTACATATATACCACACCAGAACCAAGCTCAGTACATATATACCACACCAGAACCAAGCTCAGTACAAATATACAGACCCAGAACCAAGCTCAGTACATATATACAGCACCAGAACCAAGCTCAATACATATATACCACACCAGAACCAAGCTCAGTACATATATACCACACCAGAACAAAGCTCAGTACATATATACCACACCAAAACCAAGCTCAGTACAAATATACAGACACAGAACCAAGTTCTGTACATATATGCAGCACCAGAACAAATACAGTTCAGTACAGAGATCATTTGCAAATTCAGTTTAATCCCTACTGTATGAATTTGTACGACATAAAACAACAGCTCCCAGTATAGCCAGAACGATGGTTAGTTTATTCTGAGAGTTGCTATTTAACAAAAAAGAATGCTACCATCTGTCATCTCGCTGCAGATCATACAGTGACTATAGTACGAATCAGTCACAGGGAGAATAAACATTTACATTGAGTGACTCACAGGTAATGTCTCAGATTCTTTTTCGTTCTTTTTCTCTTTTTTTTTCTCCATCCGGTCCAGACCTCTATGACGACTTCTTCCGGGCACGGCCCATTTATGCAGTTCACAGCTCAGATGTCTTCAGCTCCTCACTTTTCCAACATATCCGCACCTACAAATGAAGATAAAATTTCTCATGATGCCACACTCAATGCTTCTAAATATAATAGTATCATAAACTGTGCCCCTGAATATAATAGTACTATACACTGTGCCCCTGAATATAATAGTACTATACACCTGAATATAATAGTACTATACACTGTACTCCTGAATATAATAGTACTATACACCTGAATATAATAGTACTATACACTGTACTCCTGAATATAATAGTACTATACACTGTACTCCTGAATATAATAGTACTATACACTGTGCTCCTGAATATAATAGTACTATACACTGTGCTCCTGAATATAATAGTACAATACACTGCACTCCTGAATATAATAGTACTATACACTGTACTCCTGAATATAATAGTATTATACACTGTACTCCTGAATATAATAGTACTATACACTGTACTCCTGATTATAATAGTACTATACACTGTACTCCTGATTATAATAGTACTATACACTGTACTCCTGAATATAATAGTACTATACACTGTACTCCTGAATATAATAGTACTATACACTGTGCTCCTGAATATAATAGTACTATACACGGTGCTCCTGAATATAATAGTACTATACACTGTACTCCTGAATATAATAGTACTATACACTGTACTCCTGAATATAATAGTACTATACACTGTGCTCCTGAATATAATAGTACTATACACTGTACTCCTGAATATAATAGTACTATACACTGTGCTCCTGAATATAATAGTACTATACACTGTACTCCTGAATATAATAGTACTATACACTGTACTCCTGAATATAATATTACTATACAATGTACTCCTGAATATAATAGTACTATACACTGTACTCCTGAATATAATAGTACTATACACTGTGCTCCTGAATATAATAGTACTATACACTGTACTCCTGAATATAATAGTACTATACACTGTACTCCTGAATATAATAGTACTATACACTGTACTCCTGAATATAATAGTAATATACACTGTACTCCTGAATATAATAGTACTATACACTGTACTCCTGAATATAATAATACTATACACTACACTCCTGAATATAATAGTACTATACACCGTGCCCCTGAATATAATAGTACTATACACCGTGCCCCTGAATATAATAGTACTATACACCGTACTCCTGAATATAATAGTACTATACACTGCGCCCCTGAATATAATAGTACTATACACCGTGCTCCTGAATATAATAGTACTATACACCGTGCCTCTGAATATAATAGTACTATACACTGTACTCCTGAATATAATAGTACTATACACTGTACTCCTGAATATAATAGTACTATACACTGTACTCCTGAATATAATAGTACTATACACTGTACTCCTGAATATAATAGTACTATACACTGTGCCCCTGAATATAATAGTACTGTACACTGTACTCCTGAATATAATAGTACTATACACTGTGCTCCTGAATATAATAGTACTATACACTGTACTCCTGAATATAATAGTATTATACACTGTGCCCCTGAATATAATAGTACTATACACTGCACTCCTGAATATAATAGTATTATACACTGTACTCCTGAATATAATAGTACTATACACTGCACTCCTGAATATAATAGTACTATACACTGTGCTCCTGAATATAATAGTAATATACACTGTGCTCCTGAATATAATAGTACTATACACTGTGCTCCTGAATATAATAGTAATATACACTGTGCTCCTGAATATAATAGTATTATACACTGTACTCCTGAATATAATAGTATTATACACTGTGCTCCTGAATATAATAGTACTATACACTGTGCCCCTGAATATAATAGTACTATACACTGTACTCCTGAATATAATAGTACTATACACTGTACTCCTGAATATAATAGTACTATACACTGTGCTCCTGAATATAATAGTACTATACACTGTACTCCTGAATATAATAGTACTATACACTGTGCCCCTGAATATAATAGTACTATACACTGTACTCCTGAATATAATAGTACTATACACTGTGCTCCTGAATATAATAGTACTATACACTGTGCCCCTGAATATAATAGTACTATACACTGTACTCCTGAATATAATAGTACTATACACTGCGCCCCTGAATATAATAGTACTATACAATATGCTCCTGAATATAATAGTACTATACACTGTACTCCTGAATATAATAGTACTATACACTGTGCTCCTGAATATAATAGTACTATACACTGTGCTCCTGAATATAATAGTACTATACACTGTACTCCTGAATATAATAATACTATACACTACACTCCTGAATATAATAGTACTATACACTGTGCCCCTGAATATAATAGTACTATACACTGTACTCCTGAATATAATAGTACTATACACTGTGCTCCTGAATATAATAGTACTATACACTGTACTCCTGAATATAATAATACTATACACTACACTCCTGAATATAATAGTACTATACACTGTGCCCCTGAATATAATAGTACTATACACCGTGCCCCTGAATATAATAGTACTATACACCGTACTCCTGAATATAATATTACTATACACTGCGCCCCTGAATATAATAGTACTATACACCGTGCCCCTGAATATAATAGTACTATACACCGTACTCCTGAATATAATATTACTATACACTGCGCCCCTGAATATAATAGTACTATACACTGTGCCCCTGAATATAATAGTACTATACACTGTACTCCTGAATATAATAGTACTATACACTGTACACCTGAATATAATAGTACTATACACTACACTCCTGAATATAATAGTACTATACACTACGCTCTTGAATATAATAGTACTATACACTGTACTTCTGAATATAATAGTATTATACACTGTGCTCCTGAATATAATAGTACTATACACTGTACTCCTGAATATAATAGTACTATCCACTGTGCTCCTGAATATAATAGTACTATACACTGCACTCCTGAATATAATAGTACTATACACTGTGCCCTGAATATAATAGTACTATACACTGTGCTCCTGAATATAATAGTACTATACACTGTACTCCTGAATATAATAGTACTATACACTGTTCTCCTGAATATAATAGTACTATACACTGCGCCCCTGAATATAATAGTATTATACACTGCACTCCTGAATATAATAGTACTATACACCGTGCCCCTGAATATAATAGTACTATACACCGTACTCCTGAATATAATAGTACTATACACTGCGCCCCTGAATATAATAGTACTATACACCGTGCTCCTGAATATAATAGTACTATACACTGTACTCCTGAATATAATAGTACTATACACTGTACTCCTGAATATAATAGTACTATACACCGTGCCTCTGAATATAATAGTACTATACACTGTACTCCTGAATATAATAGTACTATACACCGTGCTCCTGAATATAATAGTACTATACACCGTGCCTCTGAATATAATAGTACTATACACTGTACTCCTGAATATAATAGTACTATACACTGTGCTCCTGAATATAATAGTACTATACACCGTGCTCCTGAATATAATAGTACTATACACCGTGCCTCTGAATATAATAGTACTATACACTGTACTCCTGAATATAATAGTACTATACACTGTACTCCTGAATATAATAGTACTATACACTGTGCTCCTGAATATAATAGTACTATACACTGTGCTCCTGAATATAATAGTACTATACACTGTGCTCCTGAATATAATAGTACTATACACTGTGCTCCTGAATATAATAGTACTATACACTGTACTCCTGAATATAATAGTACTATACACTGTGCTCCTGAATATAATAGTACTATACACTGTACTCCTGAATATAATAGTACTATACACTGTACTCCTGAATATAATAGTACTATACACTGTGCTCCTGAATATAATAGTACTATACACCGTGCCCCTGAATATAATGGTACTATACACTGTACTCCTGAATATAATAGTACTATACACTGTGCCCCTGAATATAATAGTACTATACACTGTACTCCTGAATATAATATTACTATACACTGTACTCCTGAATATAATAGTACTATACACTGTGCCCCTGAATATAATAGTACTATACACTGTACTCCTGATTATAATAGTACTATACACTGTACTCCTGATTATAATAGTACTATACACTGTACTCCTGAATATAATAGTACTATACACTGCACTCCTGAATATAATAGTACTATACACTGTACTCCTGAATATAATAGTACTATACACTGTACTCCTGAATATAATAGTACTATACACTGTACTCCTGAATATAATAGTACTATACACTGTACTCCTGAATATAATAGTACTATACACTGTACTCCTGAATATAATAGTACTATACACTGTGCCCCTGAATATAATAGTACTATACACTGTACTCCTGAATATAATAGTACTATACACTGTACTCCTGAATATAATAGTACTATACACTGTACTCCTGAATATAATAGTACTATACACCGTGCTCCTGAATATAATAGTACTATACACCGTGCCTCTGAATATAATAGTACTATACACTGTACTCCTGAATATAATAGTACTATACACTGTACTCCTGAATATAATAGTACTATACACTGTGCTCCTGAATATAATAGTACTATACACTGTACTCCTGAATATAATAGTACTATACACTGTACTCCTGAATATAATAGTACTATACACTGTGCTCCTGAATATAATAGTACTATACACCGTGCCCCTGAATATAATGGTACTATACACTGTACTCCTGAATATAATAGTACTATACACTGTGCCCCTGAATATAATAGTACTATACACTGTACTCCTGAATATAATAGTACTATACACTGTACTCCTGAATATAATATTACTATACACTGTACTCCTGAATATAATAGTACTATACACTGTGCCCCTGAATATAATAGTACTATACACTGTACTCCTGATTATAATAGTACTATACACTGTACTCCTGAATATAATAGTACTATACACTGTACTCCTGAATATAATAGTACTATACACTGCACTCCTGAATATAATAGTACTATACACTGTACTCCTGAATATAATAGTACTATACACTGTACTCCTGAATATAATAGTACTATACACTGTACTCCTGAATATAATAGTACTATACACTGTACTCCTGAATATAATAGTACTATACACTGTGCCCCTGAATATAATAGTACTATACACTGTACTCCTGAATATAATAGTACTATACACTGTACTCCTGAATATAATAGTACTATACACTGTACTCCTGAATATAATAGTACTATACACTGTACTCCTGAATATAATAGTACTATACACTGTACTCCTGAATATAATAGTACTATACACTGTACTCCTGAATATAATAGTACTATACACTGTACTCCTGAATATAATAGTACTATACACTGTGCCCCTGAATATAATAGTACTATACACTGTACTCCTGAATATAATAGTACTATACACTGTACTCCTGAATATAATAGTACTATACACTACACTCCTGAATATAATAGTACTATACACTACGCTCTTGAATATAATAGTACTATACACTGTACTTCTATATATAATAGTATTATACACTGTGCTCCTGAATATAATAGTACTATACACTGTACTCCTGAATATAATAGTACTATACACTGTGCTCCTGAATATAATAGTACTATACACTGTGCTCCTGAATATAATAGTACTATACACTGTACTCCTGAATATAATAGTACTATACACTGCTCTCCTGAATATAATAGTACTATACACTGTGCTCCTGAATATAATAGTACTATACACTGTACTCCTGAATATAATAGCACTATACACTGTGCTCCTGAATATAATAGTACTATACACTGTGCTCCTGAATATAATAGTACTATACACTGTACTCCTGAATATAATAGTACTATACACTGTGCTCCTGAATATAATAGTACTATACACTGTGCCCTGAATATAACAGTACTATACACTGTACTCCTGAATATAATAGTACTATCCACTGTACTCCTGAATATAATAGTACTATACACTGTGCTCCTGAATAGAATAGTACTATACACTGTGCTCCTGAATATAATATTACTATACACTGTACTCCTGAATATAATAGTACTATACACTGTACTCCTGAATATAATAGTACTATACACTGTGCTCCTGAATATAATAGTACTATACACTGTACTCCTGAATATAATAGTATTATACACTGTACTCCTGAATATAATATTACTATACACTGTGCTCCTGAATATAATAGTACTATACACTGTACGCCTGAATATAATAGTACTATACACTGTACTCCCGAATATAATAGTACTATACACTGTACTCCTGAATATAATGGTACTATACACTGTAATCCTGAATATAATATTACTATACACTGTACTCCTGAATATAATAGTACTATACACTGTACTCCTGAATATAATATTACTATACACTGTGCTCCTGAATATAATAGTACTATACACTGTACGCCTGAATATAATAGTACTATACACTGTACTCCTGAATATAATAGTACTATACACTGTACTCCCGAATATAATAGTACTATACACTGTACTCCTGAATATAATGGTACTATACACTGTAATCCTGAATATAATATTACTATACACATGTCCGCACTGTCTATGGGACATGTCACTGCACTGTATTTTGGAAATAATGTTGCTGCACTCTATATAAAAGCATGTTACATCAATGTTTATTGGAAGGATTGGGGCTGTATTGCATATAAGGGCATGTGGCTGTACTGTATATTGGAGGGGATGTGCTACACTGCATATGGTGGCATATGTCTGCACTGTATGTTTGAGGGGAATGTCGCTGCACTGTATATGGGGACATGTTGCTGCACTATAAATGGGGGCATCGGGTTTCACTGTATTTTGGAGAGAATATGAGGGCATGTGGTCTCACTGTTTATTGGAGGGAATGTGTCTGTACTGTGCAGTATATGTCCACATGTGGCTGCATTTTATATTGAAGAGAATGTTGTCTGCACTGTATATGGGGGAATGTCCTGCATTGTATATGGGGGTACACATCTGCCCTGTATATGGGGACATTTGTCTTCACTGTATGTTAAAGGGAATGTGGCTTTACTGTATATGGGGACATGTGACTGCACTGTTTATCCCCACATATTGTAACTTAGTAATTATATAAGATTTAATAAAATACAATATTTGCCACAATCCACGGTATAGAAATGCAATATAATACAGGTAATGAGCTAATCTTCAAATGATTTTGTATACAGCTCTAGATGTGATTGGAGTATTAGGATCAATCTAACGTTTACTGACAGGTACACAAAATGTGAACGTTTTTTTTTTTTTAGCTGCTATAAATGATGTACGAGGGGATCCCCATGTGACAGTACAAATAACTCTGCATCTGTAACGTGTGATCCTTCAGCTTTGGCTGCAGTGACTACTGGTCCAGATGGCCGCCCCTCACATGAGCACATGCTGCCATAATGTTTTGTGTCTTATTCACCTGAATACAAATCATATGTGAATATGGCCAGGATAGCAGGAGGAGCAGCGCTCGCTCGCCTGGCGCTCGCTGAGCGAGTGATGTCTATAATGCGAGTTCTCCGTTACCCAAACTCCAAATCTGGGACAGATGTTCATCGACGTGTCCTGTGTACATGGAGCCAATGACGTCAACAGCTTTACATAATCCCCACTGCTGCTGGACTCCACATTATAATCCGCCATGATGTCAGGAATATCACACTCACAATAAATGTAGTCACAGGGGCCGACACAGACATCGGAGGGCCCCTGTGCTATAACAATATAAGGGCCCCTTGCTATCCGATACATCATTGTACAGCACCCCCCTAATATCTCTAACATTCCCGCAGTCATTGTGAGCTATTAAATTAATTAGCTCAGTCCTTAACATGGAAACTGAGAGAGAGTAGGAAACCGCTTTTAAGGTAGCAGCGGAGCCCCCTTACCAACTGGACCCCTAAACAGCTGCATAGGTGGCAAATATGACTCCGACTATTTTCTATATAAAACCCACGTAAAGTACACAATTTCTATATTATTTATGATTGTCCAATACTCTCAGTGGCGGATCATCATTAGGGCAATTTGGGCGGTTGCCCGGGGTCCAAGACTCCCAGGGGGCCCATGGCCGCCCGAACCGCACATGTCCGCATGGGGGAGGGGGCACCGCATGGGGGAGGGGCCCCAGTGCTAGCAGCCTATGTCCTAAGATACAAATGAATATTATAGGCTGCAGGCCACGGTAGGCCTACAGCCTATAAGCCGCCGGGAAGACTCCATGCGCATGTGTCCTGCCCGGTGGATGCTCATGCGTCCGGCCGGAGCTGGAACGGAGCAAGGTAAGTACAGATGTAGCCATCTTTATCTTGACTTATCTTGACGCATTAAATACACATTATCTTAACCTTTTCAATGACTTTTCAGTGGCTTTTGTTGTGTGATATCACGCTGCAGCAAGTTATTAGAGTCAAGATAAAGATGGCTACATCCGTACAATATTTTTTTTTTTGAGGGGGCAGCGCTGTGTGGCCCTATATACAAGGGGGGATGTGTGATAGCTATAAGGGGGCTGTGTGTGACGCTCTAGAGGGGGTCTGTGTGGTGCTATCTATAGGGGGCTGTGTTTGGTGCTCTCCACAGGGGGCTGTGTGTGGCGCTATCTATAGGGGTCTGTGTGGAGCGCTCTACAAATGTGTGTGGTGCTAGCTAAAGGGGGGAATGTGTGATATCTACAGGGGTGTGTGTGTGTGGTGTTATGTGTGTGTGTGTGTGTGTGTGTGTGTGTGTGTGTGTGTGTGTGTGTGTGTGTGTGTGTGTGTGTGTGTGTGTGAAATCTACAGGGGGCTGTGTGTGGCACTATGTACAGGGTGCATGGTGCATGAGGTACATTACTTTACAGTGTTTGACACAATTATATTCAGGGGTACAGTGTTTGGTATTATTTTATTTAGCGGCGCAGTGTTTGGTGCTATTTTATTTAAGGGCGCAGTGTTTGGTGCTATTTTATTCAGGGGCACAGTGTGTGGCACAATGATGATTTTATCTTCGTTTATAGGTGTGGCAATGTTGGAAAAGTGTGGAGCCGAAGACATCTGAGTGACAAATTCTGCAGAAATGGGTCATGGCCGGGAGAAGTCGTCATGTGCTCTGGACCGGATGGAGAAGAAAGGAGGGAAAAAACTACTAGAATCTGAGACGCCATCACATGTGAGTCACTAGATTTATAGAGAATCTGTCACCTCTCCTGACATGTTTATTATAGGAAATCCTTGTATTTTACAAAAAGTCTTTGTGCAGTCCAGGACTATTAGACAATCCCCTTGTCAGGAGGATGTGTCCCTTCACAGTGTGATCCTATCAGTATGTAGGGACACAGCCCTGTGACAAGGGGTATCGTAACACCCATTTGTTAATGCTTGCACAAAAATGTAGTGTTAAAAATAGTTACGGCGTGGCAGGGTGGCGGTGCGGAAGGAGGGCCCAAGTTTGGGTAACAGCCCAGCGCCTATGGTCTACTTAATCCGCCACTGAATACTCTAGACCAGCGATCCCCAACTGTAGGTCGCGACCCTCTGGGGGGGTCATGTAAAAACCTCTGGAGGGGTCATGATACACTCACTGATGTCCCAGTTTCAACTGTATCTGAGTTTTCAGGACGCAGATACAGTTCAATCCAATGCTGCAGCAAGAAGCTGACGGCTCCTTGCTCCAGTATTCACTATGCCGTGAGCAGCTTGGCGCAGACAGGCGTGATGTAGTGACGTCATTGCGCCTGTCTGTGCCGAGCCACACACTGCACAGACCCGACCAGCAGAAGGATTTCTTCTACCCATCATGAAAAGGGGAGTAATAGTTTTATTATTTTTTTATTAGGCACTATGGGGGCATTATACTGGGTATGGGGGGACTGCTATGGGGCAATATATTGAATGAGGGCAGCTATGAGGGCATTATACTGTGTGGGGACAGCTATGGGGCATTATACTCTATTGGGGCAGTTATGGAGGCATTATAATGTGTGGGGGCAGCTATCGGGGGCATTATACTGTGTGGAGGCAGCTATGGGGGCATTATACTGTGTGCGGAAGCTATGGGGGCATTATTCTATGTGGAGGGCATCTATGGGGGTGTTATGCTGTGTCAGAAGGCACTATAGGGGCATTATACTGTGTGGGGGCCACTAAGGGGTCATTATATTGAGTGGAGATAGCTGTAGGGAGATTATCTTTTGTGGGGGCAGCTATAGGGGCTTTATACTGTGTGGGGACACACTATAGGGGTATTATTCTGTGTGTGGGCAGTTATACGGGCATTATACTGTGTGGAAGCCCACTGGGTTAGGGCCAACTCAGATGTGTATCACACCCCTGTTCTAAATGGGTTGGGTCACATGACCCACCATAATCAGCCATAGTCAGGCCTCACCGATGCACAGCAGCAAGAAACCTCGCGCCCACCCCCTCCCCAGCCCGCACAGTTATCGTTGTTTTCGGTGTTGCAGGAACTTATTTTTCGAATGGAGCTAAGTACCGGCATCTAACTACGGATGATGTTGACATAAGTCAGACGAAATGAGGCTTTGTACGGTACTGGGGGTGTCCCAAATAAAAGTCTCAGCCAAAAGTGGGTCCCGGCCTTTGAAAGTTTGGGAACCACCGCTCTAGAGGATAGCATTAGAAATTTCAGCACCAATCAGGTCCTATTATAAGAAATAAATATTCTTGCTGATAGGTACAAAGACGTCCCCCCCTGCTCATACTCTCATTGAGTCTCTAGATTGCACCGGCCCTGCATCATCCCAGTCAGACAGTCGCACAGACACTATAACTTCTACACTTCTCTAGCACACCAGGAATGTTACCAATAATCCCAAGACTTCCATAGCCCACCATAGAAAGTATAATACACTCCTTCACTACCCTAGATCAGCACAAAATTCGGTTATATTCAAACGACCGTTAAAAATGGCTGTGTGATGGCTCTTTTTAACAGTCGTCACACCTAAGTAGTTCTGTGTGTGTATTCACACAGCCGTTTTTTTTTATCAGCCGGGACAGTATTATAGTAGTTATATTCTTGTATATAGGGAGCACTATTATAGTAGTTATATTCTTGTATATAGGAGCAGTAGTATAGTAGTTATATTCTTGTATATAGGGGCAGTAATATAGTAGTTATATTCTTGTATATAGAGGCAGTATTATAGTAGTTATATTCTTATATATAGGGATAGTATTATAGTAGTTATATTCTTGTATATAGGTGGCAGTATTATACTAGTTATATTCTTGTATATAGGAGCAGTATTATAGTAGTATTCTTATATATAGGGGGCAGTATTATAGTAGTTATATTCTTGTATATAGAGGGCAGTATTATAGTAGTTATATTCTTGTATATAGGGAGCAGTATTATAGTAGTTATATTCTTGTATATAGGAGGCAGTATTATAGTAGCTATATTCTTGTATATAGGGGCAGTATTATAGTAGTTATATTCTTGTATATAGGGACAGCATTATAGTAGTTATATTAATGTATATAAGAGCAGTATTATAGTAGTTATATTCTTGTATATTGGAGCAGTAATATAGTAGTTATATTCTTGTATATAGGAGCAGTATTATAGTAGTTATATTCTTGTATATAGTAGCAGTATTATAGTAGTTATATTCTTGTATATAGGGGTAGTATTATAGTAGTTATATTCTTGTATATAGGGGCAGTATTATAGTAGTTATATTCTTGTATATAGGAGGCTCTATTATAGTAGTTATATTTTGTATATAGGAGCAGTATTATAGTAGTTATATTCTTGTATATAGGAGCAGTATTATAGTAGTTATATTCTTGCATATAGGAGGCAGCATTATAGTAATTATATTCTTGTATATAGGGGCAATATTATAGTAGTTATATTCTTGTATATAGGGGGCAGTATTATAGTAGTTATATTCTTGCATATAGAGGGCAGTATTATAGTAGTTATATTCTTGTATATAGGGAGCAGTATTATAGTAGTTATATTCTTGTATATAGGGAGCAGTATTATAGTAGTTATATTCTTGTATATAGGGAGCAGTATTATAGTAGTTATATTCTTGTATATAGGGGCAGTATTATAGTAGTTATATTCTTGTTTATTGGAGCAGTAATATAGTAGTTATATTCTTGTATATAGGAGCAGTATTATAGTAGTTATATTCTTGTATATAGTAGCAGTATTATACTAGTTATATTCTTGTATATAGGGGTAGTATTATAGTAGTTATATTCTTGTATATAGGGGCAGTATTATAGTAGTTATATTCTTGTATATAGGAGGCTCTATTATAGTAGTTATATTTTGTATATAGGAGCAGTATTATAGTAGTTATATTCTTGTATATAGGGCAGTATTATAGTAGTTATATTCTTGTATATAGGAGCAGTATTATAGTAGTTATATTCTTGTATACAGGGGGCAGTAGTATAGTAGTTATATTCTTGTATATAGGGGGCAGTATCATAGTAGTTATATTCTTGTACATAAGGGACAGTATTATAGTAGTTATATTATTGTATATAGGAGCAGTATTATAGTAGTTATATTCTTGTATATTGGAGCAGTAATATAGTAGTTATATTCTTGTATATAGGAGCAGTATTATAGTAGTTATATTCTTGTATGTAGTAGCAGTATTATACTAGTTATATTCTTGTATATAGGGGTAGTATTATAGTAGTTATATTCTTGTATATAGGGGGCAGTATTATTGTAGTTATATTCTTGTATATAGGGAGCAGTATTATAGTAGTTAGATTCTTGTATATGGGCAGTTGTATTATAGTAGTTACATTCTTGTATATAGGGGCAGTATTATAGTAGTTATATTCTTGTACATAAGGGACAGTATTATAGCAGTTATATTCTTGTATATTGGAGCAGTAATATAGTAGTTATATTCTTGCATATAGGAGCAGTATTATAGTAGTTATATTCTTGTATATAGGGGGCAGTATTATAGTAGTTATATTCTTGTATATAGGAGGCAGTATTATAGTAGTTATATTCTTGTATATAGGGGCAGTATTATAGTAGTTATATTCTTGTATATAGGGGCAGTAGTATAGTAGTTATATTCTTGTATATAGGGGCAGTATTATAGTAGTTATATTCTTGTATATAGGGGCATTATTATATTAGTTATATTCTTGTATATAGGAGGCAGTATTATAGTAGTTATATTCTTGTATATAGGGGGCAGTATTATAGTCGTTATATTCTTGTATATAGGGGCTGTATTATAGTAGTTATATTCTTGTACATAGGAGGCAGTATTATAGTAGTTATATTGTTGTATATAGGGGTAGTATTATAGTAGTTATATTCTTGTATATAGGGGCAGTATTATAGTTGTTATATTCTTGTATATAGGGGGCAGTATTATAGTTATATAGTAGTCACTTGGACTGAAACGTCATCCTGGGAGGCCGGACTGGAGGAAGAAGCAGGGAGTTCTTGGTAAGTATGAACTTCTATTTTTTTTACAGGTTGCTGTATATTGGGATCGGTAGTCACTGTCCAGGGTGCTGAAACAGTTACTGCCGATCAATTAACTCTTTCAGCACCCTGGACAGTGACTATTTACTGACGTCGCCTAGCAACGCTCCAATAATTACGGGTGCACACACGTAGTCACCCGTAATTACGGGAGCCCCATTGACTTCTATGGGCCTGCCCGTGCCGTAATTACGGCCCGTGATTACGGGCGTTTTTACGTTCGTGTTCATGGGGCCTCAGTCTGGCTATAGACCTAGAAATACAGAGGTCCAGCCAGAATGAGGAAATGTCATATTCGTAAAACCAATACGCTCCGCAGCACACATAACATCTGCGGACTTCATTGCGGAATTTTTACTCTCCATTGAAGTCAATGGAGAAATTCCGCAATGAGTCCGCAACCAGTCCGCTACACGTCCGCAACAACCAGTGTATGCTGCTGACACCAAACTCCGCACCGCAGCCTATGCTCCGCAGCGGAGATTTCCGCAACGTGTAAACGAACCTCACTAAAAAGCTGTGGAAAGCAATGGAGAAACGTGTACGCTGCGGATTTCCGCAGCGGACTGTCCGCAGCGGAATTCCAGAGCAATTCCGCCACGTCTGGTCATGCCCAAACAGTTCAATGGAGTTTTCCACTAATGACACTTATTTCCAATCCACAGAATAGGTGATATGTGTCTGATACTAATGTTCCCATCCTTGGGTCCCTCAATAATGAAGCTTTTGTAGGTGTTGTTTTCCCTTTTTTCCACTCTGTGTAATTCCTGCTGCCACTTCATTTAGCCGCGTATGCGGCTAGCGCCGTTTGTCGTATAGAGGTACAAGGAGCGGCAGCGTGCATGTTAGACCATCACTTCATTTGAACAGGGGACATGATACGTTGGGGGTCCCAGTGATCAGACACTTATCAGCTATCCTATGGAGAGAAGATAAGTGTCATTTGTGCGGAAAAAAAACTTAAAGGTAACAAAGCTTCAAGCCCTATAAAATCTAACTGGTATATATAGTTACCAATGATGTTGAGGTTTTATTATCATTGCTTTGTTATTGTCCGGTGTAGAAACCTATTTCCTTTAGGTTTCTAAGCATTAATTACATAGAAATATATTCAGGCTCCAATCTCAATAGCCACGCGTATCCAACTGAATTAGAGGTGCAAAGAAGACAATAACTTGTACAAAAATAACATTACCTATCATGTTAATAACTGTATTAACCAAAGTGGCAGATACAGTGTATTATACATAGCAGGATCTGCACGGCCAGACCTCAGATACATAACTATTATTAGATAACATGCCTGAAGGACGAACTATTGCTGGACACCATGATGCTAAGGCAAAAACAGTTACCAGAGATAACTCTAATTTATAATGTTTCATATAACATTGTACAAATATATGTGAAGGCTACTGTTAAAAACTTGAAATATCAAAGAAGACATAAATAACTGTGCAATTGTGAAGGAAGGAGCAAATATGCTTATATGTGTGGTAGAATATAAATATGTAATATCTAAAAATATATATATTAATATAGTACCATTAAGTACAAGAATATAGACACTTTGACACAGCTTCATATGTACAAGAATATAACTACTATAATACTGCCACCTATATACAAGAATATAACTACTATAATACTGCCCCCTATATACAAGAATATAACTACTATAACACTGCCCCTGCATACAAGAATATAACTACTATAATACTGCCCCTATATACAAGAATATATCTACTATAATACTGCCACCTATATTCAAGAATATAACTACTATAATACTGCTCCTACATACAAGAATATAACTACTATAATACTTCCCCTATATACAAGAATATAACTACTATAATACTGCTCCTACATACAAGAATATAACTACTATAATACTGCCCCTATATACAAGAATATATCCACTATAGTACTGCCTCTATGTACAAGAATATAACTGCTATAATACTGCTCCTATATACAAGAATATAATTACTATAACACTGCCCCTATATACAAGAATATAACTACTATGATACTGCTCCTATATACAAGAATATAACTACTATAATACTGCCCCCTATATACAAGAATATAACTACTATAATACTGCCCCTATATACAAGAATATAACTACTATAATACTGCTCCTATATACAAGAATATAACTACTATAATACTGCCCCTATATACAAGAATATAACTACTATAATACTGCCCCCTATATACAAGAATATAACTACTATAATAATGCCTCCTATATACAAGAATATAACTACTATAATACTGCCTCCTATGTACAAGAATATAACTACTATAATACTGCCCCTATGTACAAGAATATAACTACTATAATACCAACTCCTATATACAAGAATATAACTACTATAATACTTCCCCTAAATACAAGAATATAACTACTATAATACTGCCCCCATATACAAGAATATAACTACTATAATACTGCCCCTATATACAAGAATATAATTACTATAATACTGCCCTCTATATACAAGAATATAACTACTAGAATACTGCCCCCTATATACAAGAATATAACTACTATAATACTGCCCCCCATATACAAGAATATAACTACTATAATACTGCCCCTATATACAAGAATATAACTACTATAATACTGCTCCTATATACAAGACTATAACTACTATAATACTGCCCCCCATATACAAGAATATAACTACTATAATACTGCCCCCTATATATAAGAATATAACTACTATAATACTGTTCCTATGTACAAGAATATAACTACTATAATACTGCTCCTACTGTATGTACAAGAATATAACTTCTATAATACTGCCAACTATATACAAGAATATAACTACTATAATACTGCCCCTATGTACAAGAATATAACTACTATAATACTGCACCTATATACAAGAATATAACTACTATAATACTGCCCCCTATATACAAGAATATAACTACTATAATACTGCTCCTATATACAATAATATAACTACTATAATACTGCTCCCTATATACAACAACATAACTACTATAATACTGCTCCTATATACAAGAATATAAGTACTATAATACGGCCCCTATATATAAGAATATAACTACTATAATACTGCCCCTATATACAAGAATATAACTACTATAATACGGCCTCCTATATACAAGTATATAACTACTATAATACTGCCCCCTATATACAAGAATATAACTACTATAATACTGCCCCTATATACAAGAATATAACTACTATAATACGGCCTATATACAAGTATATAACTACTATAATACTGCCCCCTATATACAAAGAGTATAACTACTATAATACTGCCCCTATATACAAGAATATAACTACTATAAGGCTGGGTTCACACGACCTATTTTCATGCGTAAACGAGGCGTATTATGCCTCGATTTACGCCTGAAAATACGGCTCCAATACGTCGGCAAACATCTGCCCATTCATTTGAATGGGTTTGCCGATGTGCTGTGCCGACGACCTGTAATTTACGCGTCGTCGTTTGACAGCTGTCAAAAGACGACGCGTAAAATTACAGCCTCGTCAAAAGAAGTGCAGGACACTTCTTGGGAAGTTTTTGGAGCTGTTTTCTCTTAGACTCTATTGAAAACAGCTCCAAAAACGGCCGAAAAAACGGCGCGAAAAACACCGCGAAAAACGTGAGTTGCTCAAAAAACGTCTGAAAAACAGGTGCTGTTTTCCTTTGAAAACAGCTCCGTATTTTCAGACGTTTTTGGCTCAGCGTGTGAACATACCCTAAGGGTATATTCACACGCTGAGCCAAAAACGTCTGAAAATACGGAGCTGTTTTCAAGGGAAAACTGCACCTGATTTTCAGACGTTTTTTGAGCAACTCACGTTTTTCACTGCGTTTTTCGCGCCTTTTTCGCTGCGTTTTCGTGCCGTTTTTTCAGCCGTTTTTGGAGCTGTTTTCAATAGGAGTCTATGAGAAAACGGCTCCAAAAACGTCCCAAGAAGTGTCCTGCACTTCTTTTGACGAGGCTGTAATTTTACGCGTCGTCTTTTGACAGCTGTCAAACGACGACGGGTAAATTACAGGTTGTCTGCACTTTACGTCGGCAAACCCATTCAAATGAATGGGCAGATGTTTGCCGACGTATTGGAGCCGTATTTTCAGACGTAAAACAAGGCATAATACGCCTCGTTTACGTCTGAAAATAGGTTGTGTGAACCCAGCCTCAGGGTATGTTCACACGCTGAGCCAAAAACGTCTGAAAATACGTAGCTGTTTTCAAGGGAAAACAGCACCTGATTTTCAGACGTTTTTTGAGCAACTAAGTGGAGTTCTAAAACCGGATTGTGTTGCTGTACTTCTGTATTGTGTTGCTGTATTTCTGTGTTTGTGAATCTGTTTTGATTGCTAGCAAATAGAAGATAGCAAAAACTCACACAATTTTAAAAAAAAAATTTGTAAATTTTTTTTTTTTCCCTTGCAGATTCGTTCCAGCTGAACAGCTGACGAGGGGGAAGGGGTTAACTGGACACAGGTGGTATAAATTAGTCAGCAGACCTCATTTTGAGCTTGCTCTTTCTGAGCTTGGTGGTTTAAGTGGCTTGTGAACTAAGTGGAGTTCTAAAACCGGATTGTGTTGCTGTACTTCTGTATTGTGTTGCTGTATTTCTGTGTTTGTGAATCTGTTTTGATTGCTAGCAAATAGAAGATAGCAAAAACTCACACAATTTTAAAAAAAAAATTTGTAAATTTTTTTTTTTTCCCTTGCAGATTCGTTCCAGCTGAACAGCTGACGAGGGGGAAGGGGTTAACTGGACACAGGTGGTATAAATTAGTCAGCAGACCTCATTTTGAGCTTGCTCTTTCTGAGCTTGGTGGTTTAAGTGGCTTGTGAACTAAGTGGAGTTCTAAAACCGGATTGTGTTGCTGTACTTCTGTATTGTGTTGCTGTATTTCTGTGTTTGTGAATCTGTTTTGATTGC
Organism: Rhinoderma darwinii; assembly: GCF_050947455.1. Lineage (NCBI taxonomy): Eukaryota > Metazoa > Chordata > Amphibia > Anura > Rhinodermatidae > Rhinoderma > Rhinoderma darwinii. The sequence continues at coordinate 8,542,949 of NC_134691.1, read as the reverse complement.
TAGCAAATAGAAGATAGCAAAAACTCACACAATTTTAAAAAAAAAATTTGTAAATTTTTTTTTTTTCCCTTGCAGATTCGTTCCAGCTGAACAGCTGACGAGGGGGAAGGGGTTAACTGGACACAGGTGGTATAAATTAGTCAGCAGACCTCATTTTGAGCTTGCTCTTTCTGAGCTTGGTGGTTTAAGTGGCTTGTGAACTAAGTGGAGTTCTAAAACCGGATTGTGTTGCTGTACTTCTGTATTGTGTTGCTGTATTTCTGTGTTTGTGAATCTGTTTTGATTGCTAGCAAATAGAAGATAGCAAAAACTCACACAATTTTAAAAAAAAAATTTGTAAATTTTTTTTTTTTCCCTTGCAGATTCGTTCCAGCTGAACAGCTGACGAGGGGGAAGGGGTTAACTGGACACAGGTGGTATAAATTAGTCAGCAGACCTCATTTTGAGCTTGCTCTTTCTGAGCTTGGTGGTTTAAGTGGCTTGTGAACTAAGTGGAGTTCTAAAACCGGATTGTGTTGCTGTACTTCTGTATTGTGTTGCTGTATTTCTGTGTTTGTGAATCTGTTTTGATTGCTAGCAAATAGAAGATAGCAAAAACTCACACAATTTTAAAAAAAAAATTTGTAAATTTTTTTTTTTTCCCTTGCAGATTCGTTCCAGCTGAACAGCTGACGAGGGGGAAGGGGTTAACTGGACACAGGTGGTATAAATTAGTCAGCAGACCTCATTTTGAGCTTGCTCTTTCTGAGCTTGGTGGTTTAAGTGGCTTGTGAACTAAGTGGAGTTCTAAAACCGGATTGTGTTGCTGTACTTCTGTATTGTGTTGCTGTATTTCTGTGTTTGTGAATCTGTTTTGATTGCTAGCAAATAGAAGATAGCAAAAACTCACACAATTTTAAAAAAAAAATTTGTAAATTTTTTTTTTTCCCTTGCAGATTCGTTCCAGCTGAACAGCTGACGAGGGGGAAGGGGTTAACTGGACACAGGTGGTATAAATTAGTCAGCAGACCTCATTTTGAGCTTGCTCTTTCTGAGCTTGGTGGTTTAAGTGGCTTGTGAACTAAGTGGAGTTCTAAAACCGGATTGTGTTGCTGTACTTCTGTATTGTGTTGCTGTATTTCTGTGTTTGTGAATCTGTTTTGATTGCTAGCAAATAGAAGATAGCAAAAACTCACACAATTTTAAAAAAAAAAATTGTAAATTTTTTTTTTTTCCCTTGCAGATTCGTTCCAGCTGAACAGCTGACGAGGGGGAAGGGGTTAACTGGACACAGGTGGTATAAATTAGTCAGCAGACCTCATTTTGAGCTTGCTCTTTCTGAGCTTGGTGGTTTAAGTGGCTTGTGAACTAAGTGGAGTTCTAAAACCGGATTGTGTTGCTGTACTTCTGTATTGTGTTGCTGTATTTCTGTGTTTGTGAATCTGTTTTGATTGCTAGCAAATAGAAGATAGCAAAAACTCACACAATTTTAAAAAAAAAATTTGTAAATTTTTTTTTTTCCCTTGCAGATTCGTTCCAGCTGAACAGCTGACGAGGGGGAAGGGGTTAACTGGACACAGGTGGTATAAATTAGTCAGCAGACCTCATTTTGAGCTTGCTCTTTCTGAGCTTGGTGGTTTAAGTGGCTTGTGAACTAAGTGGAGTTCTAAAACCGGATTGTGTTGCTGTACTTCTGTATTGTGTTGCTGTATTTCTGTGTTTGTGAATCTGTTTTGATTGCTAGCAAATAGAAGATAGCAAAAACTCACACAATTTTAAAAAAAAATTTGTAAATTTTTTTTTTTTCCCTTGCAGATTCGTTCCAGCTGAACAGCTGACGAGGGGGAAGGGGTTAACTGGACACAGGTGGTATAAATTAGTCAGCAGACCTCATTTTGAGCTTGCTCTTTCTGAGCTTGGTGGTTTAAGTGGCTTGTGAACTAAGTGGAGTTCTAAAACCGGATTGTGTTGCTGTACTTCTGTATTGTGTTGCTGTATTTCTGTGTTTGTGAATCTGTTTTGATTGCTAGCAAATAGAAGATAGCAAAAACTCACACAATTTTAAAAAAAAAATTTGTAAATTTTTTTTTTTTCCCTTGCAGATTCGTTCCAGCTGAACAGCTGACGAGGGGGAAGGGGTTAACTGGACACAGGTGGTATAAATTAGTCAGCAGACCTCATTTTGAGCTTGCTCTTTCTGAGCTTGGTGGTTTAAGTGGCTTGTGAACTAAGTGGAGTTCTAAAACCGGATTGTGTTGCTGTACTTCTGTATTGTGTTGCTGTATTTCTGTGTTTGTGAATCTGTTTTGATTGCTAGCAAATAGAAGATAGCAAAAACTCACACAATTTTAAAAAAAAAATTTGTAAATTTTTTTTTTTTCCCTTGCAGATTCGTTCCAGCTGAACAGCTGACGAGGGGGAAGGGGTTAACTGGACACAGGTGGTATAAATTAGTCAGCAGACCTCATTTTGAGCTTGCTCTTTCTGAGCTTGGTGGTTTAAGTGGCTTGTGAACTAAGTGGAGTTCTAAAACCGGAGTTGAAAAGAGGAGTTGAAGCCCCAGTAAGTACTCTTCTTTTTCTTTGACAATTGTTCGCTGTTTTGGTGTAACTTGGATAATGGATAGCAAGATTGGAGGTTTTCTTCAGTGCACAGTTTGTCATATGTATACACGACTGGAGCCGGAGTTCCAGGGTGAATATCTCTGTGGCAGATGTGAGCATGTTGTTCACCTGGAAGCTCGTATTAGAGATCTGGAGGAGCAGAATGCAACACTGAGGAGGATAGACAATTTTGAGCGGAGCTTGCTGCTCACAGAGCATGCAGTTAGTGGGTTAGAACTGGAGGGTGAAGACATGGGTGAGCAGGATCAGGTAAGTAGCTGGGTTAATGTAGTTAGGGGCAGTAGAAAGGGGTCAAAGACAAGGAAGGCCGATCCGGTTTCTGGCATTCCAAGCAAAATTGCCAGGTTGGGTGATGATGCGAGGGTGTCAGTCTCAGAAAAGGCAGCCCTAGTGGATACTGATCTCCCTAACAGCCGGGAGAACAGCCCAGCTAGTAGTCGGCGGGATGGTAATGCAGGCAAGCCAAGACAATTGATAGTTGTAGGGGATTCTATAATCAGGAAGACGGATAGAATAATTTGTCGCCAAGACCGCCTCAACCGAATGGTTTGCTGTCTCCCTGGTGCCAGGGTTCGGCATGTGGTGGAACGGGTGGACAAATTGCTGGGAGGGGCTGGTGATGATCCAGCTGTCGTGGTCCATGTCGGTACCAACGACAGAATAAATGGTAGGTGGAGGAGCCTTAAGAATAATTTTAAAGAACTAGGCTACAAGCTGAAGGGAAGGACCTCCAAGGTTGTATTCTCAGGAATACTGCCTGTGCCATGCGCATCACAGGAAAGACAGCGGGAGCTTAGGGAGTTAAATGCATGGCTGAAGTCTTGGTGTAGAGGAGAAGGATTTGGGTTCCTAGAGCACTGGGCTGACTTTTCATTGGGGTACAAACTGTATTCTGCAGATGATTTGCACCTAAATGGAAGGG